>NC_043009.1:59906851-59914351 GCF_006345805.1 Octopus sinensis
TGCAGCAGAGAATCCGCCAAATGTCGTAACGACATCGTCCACCACCTCTTTGAGTATGACTACGAACAGGTTGGCAGCATCTGCTAACGGTTCAACTGCAACCTCATCTCCTTCCCTGTCTGTAGACTCAGCTTCTGTCACCACTGCTAATATTAAAAATACTGGTACTACTACTACTACAACCACTACTCCTACTACTACAACAACAACAAGGAAAGCAACTGCTGCTGCTGCTACTACTCCTACCACTGCTACAACTACTACTACTACTTCTACAACTGCTGCCACTGCAGAAAGTAAGGCAGTAGTGACAGCTTCAGTTGGGCCTACACCCTCCTCCATTCTACAGTTAAGGACCGTAACAAATTATGTGACGAAGCAGAAAATTAACCAGAGTACTTCTGCTGCTGCTAATACTACCACCAATAGTAACCATGTTAGTAGTAGTAGTAATAGTAACAATGGTGGGAATAACTCAGTATTGACAGGTGGAAATTCTTATTTGCCCTCCAGTAATCAGTCAGTGTCAACGGAAAATCCCGCATTGACCACATTCCACCCACAAAAGCCTGAGACATTTGACAAGATGCTGAACAACGCCATCCATGCTGTGAAGGGCATGTCCCACATCCAGTTTGCTTACATGATTATCGGCGTTTTGCTCTTTCTTATTAGCATCTTCTTCATGTGTCTCTACTGCTACGACAAATCCTACCAGAGTCCAGTTGCTTATCGGAGCGACCGGAAACACAAGTCATGCTTCGAGGACCAGGGTTTCCGCATCCAGATCCTCATTGCTCTCTTCATATTCTTCTTCATGTATGTCGGCATGGAAGTTACATTTGGCGGGTTTATAATGATTTTTGCTGTCGAACAGTTTCACTGGAACAAAGACAATAGTGTGATGCTAACATCACTGTTCTGGGGAGCACTTGCTACTGGCCGGGGTATATCTATTTTTATTACCAGATGCTGTGTCCCTTGTTGGATGCTCGTTACAAACATCACACTAGTCCTTCTTGCCAGTTTAATCTTATCGTTTGGCCTGTCTCACTATCAGGTTCTCCTCTGGGTTGGTACTTTACTGTTTGGGCTTGGTCTCTCATCCTTGTTCCCAACAGGGATGTCATGGGCCGAAAGCTACATGACAATGACTGGAAAAGCGACAGCTGTCCTGATAGTCGGTTCAGCGTTGGGTGAGATGATACTACCAGCCATTACTGGTTTCTTCTTCACCAAAAAGAAGATGGTTTTGATGTACATAATGTTCAGCCTCAGCCTGCTTAGTTGTCTGTGTTTCATCATAATGCAGAATCTCGCTTCGAACCAGCATCGCAAGTCAATGAGGAGCGAGCTTTCGTCCTCACTCGAGCAACAGCAGCAGGTGTCACTGATGAACGGCTCACCTTCCAGCCTGTCCCACGGATGCAACGGCGACCTTACATGTCGCAAACACGTGACTTTCAAACTCGATCATGACAGGGTCAAATACGACCGGCTCCACTCTTCAGATGAGGAATAAGAAACAATAAAAACAAAGGAATGAAAATAAAATAAAATAAAATAAAAATTGTGAGGTGGCAAAGGAGAAAAAAAACCCTTTTTTTTTTTAAAAAAAGAAAAAAAGAAAATTTATGTTTATATATTTATTTAGAAAATAATTATTTTTTAAATTCTATATTTTTTATTTATTATTTGATTATTATTATTTTCATTCTTTTCTGCTCCTCCACATCAAAGACCTCTACCCCTTGCCCCACCCCCCATCTCTAAACTACTTCAATCCTTGATCTTTCACTCATCCTTGCCACACTCCAGTTGTGTTTTTTTTTCCTGCAATTTGCTAAACAAAAATAGTATTCCTTTTGTTTTGTTTTTTATAAATAGTTTTTTTTTTATCTTTGTTTATTTTTGATTGTTACATTGCTATTTTTTTTTTGTTCTTTATTTTGGTTTGTATGTGAGTGTGAACGCTTTACATTCCATTTCAGTATAATGTAATGTCTGTATATATACATAAACTTTGAGTACAGATATACATACACACACACACACACACACACACACACACACACAATGATATATATGAGTAGTCATTGAATATCTTTGCTCATATACACCACACAGACAGTTGAATATGTATTTACACACATACCCACACACACATTAGCATACATGTAGATTTGCACACTCACTCACACAAAGACACACACACACATATATATATATATATAGAAAAAGTAGGCCAAAATTATCCAAAATTCACACATACACACACACACCACACACACACATATATATTAAGAAAATGTAGGCTAAAATTATCCAAAATTCACACACACACACACACACAACACACACACACACACACACACATATATATTAAGAAAATGTAGGCTAAAATTATCCAAAATTCACACACACACACACACACAAAGAAAATGTAGGCCAAAATTCCCTCTGCCTTCTTTTTCTTAATATACAATATCTGTATACCACTTCAAACACTCTATACATACATACATGCATGCATGCATACACACACACACACATTCACACATGTACATACACACCATGTGTTTCTAGAAGTCTACCTAGGTTTCTCAATATATAAAGCATATTTAAACATTGCCTTACTTATGGAGACACCCTGTATGTATGTATGTACGTACGTGTATATATCTATCTGTATGTATTATACACACACATCCATATACAAATGCACGTAATTAAAAATCTTATTTATTAACAACAATTGGATGAAATCATTGATGTTTAAATTAATTTTGATGCAACTTGCTTATTTATTAATGAAGAGAAACATTTTTTTTTTTGTAAGAAAGTTTTCCATTTGTTAAATAAACAAGGGATTTATATTTTCCTTATTATTATTATAATTATTGTTATTGTTATTTCAAATTTCACTGAAGTCAACTTTGCTTTTCGTCCTCCCTGGGGGTCAACAAAATGAAGTATCCATTAGGCACTTGGGTCAACTAAACTCCTCCCCAAATTTCAGGGACTCATTCTTTTGTAAGCCCAGTACTTATTCTATCGGTCTTTTTTGCCGAACCGCTAAGTTACGGGGACGTAAACACACCAGCATCGGTTGTCAAGCAATGCTAGGGGGACAAACACAGACACACAAACACACACACATGCATATATATACATATATACGATGAGCTTCTTTCAGTTTCCGTCTACCAAATCCACTGACAAGGCTTTGGTCGGCCCGAGGCTATAGTAGAAGACACTTGCCCAAGGTGCCACGCAGTGGGACTGAACCCGGAACCATGTGGTTGGTAAACAAGCTACTTACCACACAGCCACTCCTGCGCCTATAAGAGGATAAACCCCCCCAAAAAAAACCTGCATCCTTCTGCCACACCATGTTGAGCCAGTGTGAAAGAGTAAGCTCATGAAACCAGTTTGATGTCAAGCACAATTTCACAGCTTCCATGTCAGATTTGAAGCTGAGTGTCTGGGAATATGAGGAACAGTTTTGTTATTTTAATGTCTACTAAATATATATTAGAAGCTGACATACATTTGGAGAATGGCTGTGTGGTAAGTAGCTTGCTTACCAACCACATGTATATGTATGTATATATTTATATATATATATATATATATATATCATCATCATCGTTTAACGTTCGCTTTCCATGCTAGCATGGGTTGGACGGTTCAACTGGGGTCTGGGAAGCCCGAAGGCTGCACCAGGCCAGTCAGATCTGACAGTGTTTCTACAGCTGGATGCCCTTCCTAACGCCAAAGATATATATATATATATATATATATATAAAATGACGGGCTTCTTTCAGTTTCCGTCAACCAAAATCCACTGACAAGGCTTTGGTCAGTCCGAGGCTATAGTAGAAGACACTTTCCCAAGGTGCCACAGTGGGGTTGAACCCGGAACCATGTGGTTGGTAAGCAAGCTACTTATTACAGGAAAAAAGAAAAGAAAACATCAAGCCATACTCTTAGTTTCTTTCAGCCATAGTAGGATACAACTTTCAAAGATTTCTTTTATTTATTTATTTGTTTACCGTAAATCCTCGATTATAGTCTGCCCTTGAGTATAATACGCAGGGGATTTTAGGGGGCTGTACCTCTGAAAAGCCTAAACCTTGTGTATAATATGCAACCTTCTCTAACTTGAGTCAAGGAGGTCTATATAACGTCCTTGGTTTGTAAAAATGTATACGGTAACGTCCTTTATTATTATTGTATATATAACAATGCAAACGTGTAGCTTTTTTGTGCATTTTGTTTGCAGAAAATAAAGAAATAACAGTAATAACGTTTAATAAATGTTGCTTACTGCAAGTTATGGATGATTCTTTTATGACTTCATTGCTTTCAGGCGTAGCTTAAGGTATTTTCGCACCCGACATCACAAAATGCATCTGAATAAACATTGTCGGACAGCAAATAGAGACTCGGACATTGCTTAGAAAATAATTTTCATTTTTAACCTCGTATATAGTACGCACTAGGGATTTTGACCTTTAAAATTGGGGAAAAAATGCGGATTATACTCGAGGACTTACGGTTTTTTTTTTGCCGATTATTTATATTGAAAGCTGTAGAATCTGATATTAATTTTATTGGTATTTAATTGAAATGTCAAATTAACGTCATATTTTCATGAGTTGCCTCCCTTTAACGACTTTCGTTCGTAGCCTTTGAAGGAGCGATACTGAAAGAAGCTCATCATCTGACGGTGCGCATGCGTGTTTGTCCCCCCCCCACCCCATCACTTGACATCCGGTGTTGGTGTGTTTACATCCTCGTAACTTTGGGATTCGGCAAAAAAAAAAAAAAAGACCGATAGAAGTAACCGGGGCCGACACGTTCGACTTAAAATTCTTCAAGATAGTGCCCCAGCATGACCACAATCTAAAGACTTGAAACGAGTAAAAGATAAAAACTAGCACCGCACTAGTCTGAAAAAGTTAAAACTATCTTATTGTTATGAAGCATGACAGCGGATGTGAATGTACTATCAAAAGTCTTGCAAAAAGACTATCTGAGGCTTTATATAGCTATGGTGCGGCCTCACCTGGAATTTGCATCACCGGTCTGGAACCCCTATCTTGCCTAGGATATTAATCATCTGGAAACCGTTCAGCGACGTGCAACCAAGAGAATACTCTCCATCAGGCATTTGCCATATTCTGAACGCCTTACATCCCTGGGCATGGATACATTGAAACTCCGACGTCTGGCAGCTGACTTGGCAGTCACCCATAAAATTATTAACCATCTTACTAATAATAACTCTGAGCACCTTTTCAAACTCCACCTGTCTAACACCCGTGGACATGTTTACAAAGTCAGAAAAAAGCACAGCTCCCATGACTTTCGGAAACATTTTTTCACGCTAAGAGTTACTGAAGTATAGAACAAACTGCCGGCATCAGTTGTTAGTTGCTGGAGCACTGCATCCTTCAAAACTTCCATGCTTCCTGAGATTCGCCAACACTACACCTGATTTTCTCCCCTCCATACACACGCAAGCATGTATCTGACTCATACACTGTTCACTTCCCAGACATTTGTACATTACTGCATATGCTTTATACGCACTTTTGACAAGTTGTGGTGCACTTGAGCACTGTATACAATAATTTCATTATGCCTACTTAAAAAAAAATGTATATATATATATTGTATTTTATGCATGCATAGTAATCAGAGTAACCTTCATCATAGCATTAGTTGAATATTTTGCCATAAAAGGAAAATGTTGCTATCGATCTATTTTATTCAAGGTAGGCACTGCTTACCTTGCCTACCTAGGTGGCACGTTTCTGAAATACATCTACCTGAGAGAGTGCTGAAAAATTCCTGGCTTTAAGAGTATCACAAAAGGCCCAACGTACCGAGTTCTATCACAGGGCTTAGAAAAACTGAAGGACCAATTATAATAATCCAGTCTCATTTTTTCTCTGGACCTCTGGGACTGCATTACCTTAAGGGCCCTTTTTTTTCAAGACTGTGGAGTTTAACATGAGGGAGATTTCGCTCTATTTCTAGCATGATAAACAGACCTATGATTAAAGGCATTCCAGCTGTGATAATTTGTTTTTCATTGAGCTGTACCTTATCTAAGACGATGTCATCCAATCGCTTTTTTTTTAACGTAGTATGTTGCAATTTAAGAAAGATTTGGCTGCTATTTTTAGCATATCTTGTGACGATGTAGAGATCTTCTAACTTTGGTGAGGACAGTGTTGTCTCCCTTAGTGTTCAACTTGATAAAAACGTTCTCTCATTGCAAGCCAACATTTATTATTTATGTTGGTCTCTGGTAAAAGCAAGCAAACTTGCATAATGTATGAACCAAATAAATAATACAAACGTCAGATATTCGAGAGCTGAAAAACACGAACAAAATTTACATTCATGTTGGATCTTGCTAAACTTCTAACCACTTCAAATTTCAAATTTTCGTCAAATTTGTTTTAAAAAATTTTCTACATTTACGTAACTTCCTGGAAAAAAAATTAAATAAATAAAATGAATACGATTTTCGTCTTCAGTATTCGAAACTAGATTGGTTAAAAATAATCTAGTAAAAATTTGAAAGAATTCGAGTGGTGGGAAGAAATTTACCAAGATGCTGCATGTTTTGTAATGTTGCATGAATATTTTGTCAAAAAAAAAAAAAATTACGAACTTTAAGATTTAAGAACTTTAAAAATTAAGAAATAGGCGTAGGAGTGGCTGTGTGGTAAGTAGCTTGTTTACCAACCACATGGTTCCGGGTTCAGTCCCACTGAGTGGCATCTTGGGCAAGTGTCTTTTACTATAGCCTCGGGCCGACCTAAGCTTTGTGAGTGGATTTGGTTGACGGAAACTGAAAGAAGCCCGTCGTATATATGTGTATGTATATATATATATATGTGTGTGTGTGTTTGTGTGTCTGTGTTTGTCCCCCCAACATCGCTTGACAACCGGTGCTAGTGTGTTTACGTCCCCGTAACTTAGCGGTTCGGCAAAAGTGACCAATAGAATAAGTACCAGGCTTACAAAGAATAAGTCCTAGGGTCGATATCGTCCATATGACAATCAGAAATTATCAGGCAATAAACGCCATTATTTACTGTTAGTAGGTTTTATAAGTCTTCATTTTAATGGAAGCACTCCGTCGGTTACGACGACGAGGGTTCCGGTTGATCCGATCAACGGAACAGCCTGCTTGTGAAATTAACGTGTAAGTGGCTGAGCACTCCACAGACACGTGTACCCTTAACGTAGTTCTCGGGGATATTCAGCGTGACACAGAGAGTGACAAGGCCGGCCCTTTGAAATACAGGTACAACAGAAACAGGAAGTAAGAGTGAGAGAAAGTTGTGGTGAAAGAGTACAGCAGGGATCACCACCATCCCTGCCGGAGCCTCGTGGAGCTTTTGGTGTTTTCGTTCAATAAACACTCACAACGCCCGGTCTGGGAATCGAAACCGCGATCCTACGACCGCGAGTCCG
>NC_043009.1:59919351-59929351 GCF_006345805.1 Octopus sinensis
TACCAGTTACGCACTGGGGTCAATATAATCGACTTAATCCCTTTGTTTGTCCTTGTTTGTCCCCTCTTTGTGTTTAGCCCCTTGTGGGCAATTAAAAAATAAGAATCGTTACCGCGCCGAGGAAAAATTGCTTGGCAGCATTTCTTTCGAATTTACACCACCACTTCCCCCACCACTTCCACAACCACCTCACAACCGGTGTTGGTGGTGGTGGTGGTGGTGGAAGTGACCGTAGTGGAAAAAGTGGTGGTAGTGGAAGTGGTGGTGGTGGAAATGGTGGTAGTGGAAGTGGTGGTGGTGGTGGTGGAAATGGTGGTGGTGGTGGAAGTGGTGGTAGTTGTGGAAGTGGTAGTAGTGGAAGCGGTGATGGTGCAAGTGGTGGTGGTAGTGGAAGTGGTGGTGCTGAAAGTGGTGGTGGTGGAAATGGTGGTAGTGGAAGTGATGGTGGTGGTGGTGGTGGAAGTGGTGGTGCTGGAAGAGGTGCTGATGGTGGAAGTGGTGATGGTGGTAGTGGAAGTGATGATGGTGGAAGTG
The DNA here is from genome assembly GCF_006345805.1 of Octopus sinensis. Taxonomy (NCBI): domain Eukaryota; kingdom Metazoa; phylum Mollusca; class Cephalopoda; order Octopoda; family Octopodidae; genus Octopus; species Octopus sinensis. The sequence goes on from NC_043009.1 coordinate 59,919,886, forward strand.
GTGGTGGTGGAAGTGGTGATGGTGGAAGTGGTGGTGGTGGAAGTGGTGGTGGTGGAAGTGGTGGTGGTGGAAGTGGTGGTGGTGGAAGTGATGATGGTGGAAGTGGTGGTAGTGGAATGGTGGTAGTGGAAGTGGTGGTGGTGGGGTGGTGGTGATGGTGGTGATGGTGGACGTAGAGGTGCTAAACGTGGTGGTAGTGGTAATGGAGGTAGTGATGGTGATGGTAGAAGTGGTGTTTTTGTGAAGCTCCAGGCTAATCACGACGACCACCACCTTCAAGACGTTTGATTTAAAACCATTCCAATTGGCTTTTGTTTAACCGTGGTGAGTTGTGTGTGTGTGTGTGTGTGTGTGTGTGTGTGTGTGTGGCGGTGGTTGCGGGTCAAAATAAGTAACGGTATATGACCTTGTGGTTACGGTGCTGCATTCATGATTGCAGGATCGAGGTTTCGATTCCCGGGCCAGGAGGTGCATTGTGCTCTCGAACAAAAACACTTCGTTTAACGTTGCTCCAGTCCATTCAGCTGTGAAGGTGTTCCAGCAATTGCAGGGGAAATAACACTGCGACGGACTGGCGTCCCGTTCAGGAGCGGTGTTCTACTCTCGATCACTTCTACGCTATGAAAACAAAAACCGGGTGACCGGCCTTATGAGACACAAGACTCGAGACAGTAATGTCCAGGGGTTGCTGCTTCTGCTTCTGCTGCTGCTGCTGCTGCTTCTACTACCACTGCTGCAGATGCTGGCACTGCTGCTGCTGTTGATGATGATGATGGTGATGATGTCGACGACGACGACGACGACGACGATGATGATGATGATGATGACGATGGTGATGACGATGGTGATGATTGATGATGATGATGATGATGATGACGATGGTGATGACGATGACGATGGTGATGATGATGACGGTGATGATGATGATGATGATGATGATGATGATGATGATTATGATGATGATGATGATGATGATGACGATGGTGATGGTCAAAATGGTTGAATAACTATGGCGTGATATTTTTGTTCTTGTTTCTAATTAGCCTTACGTTATTCCGTTCGAGCAAATTTATGATAGAAGACATTCCAATCATGACCATCTCGTATCATTTCCATTTGTATGTACAATGATTCCAGGACCAGGTTATTCAAGGTGTAATTCCTTTTAGGTGATGAGGTGCGATACGAAAGGAAGAGGTGAGAGAAAGAGAGAGAGAGAGACAGATAGATAGATAGATAGATAGATAGATAGATAGATAGATAGATAGATAGATAGATAGATAGATAGATAGATAGATAGAGAGAGAGAGAGAGAGAGAGAGAGAGAGAGAGAGAGGAGAGAGAGAGAGAGAGAGAGAAAGGGAAAAGGGACGTGTGGCTGCTATTTCTAGCAAGTTGACTTACCACTTTGAGGCTTCTTTGAATGATGTAGCGTAAAGATCTCTTCTAACTGTCTTTAAATCATATTACGAGAACGGATATAAAAAACAATCACGAGTAATTTCTAGCAATTAATGGCAATTACTAAGCTAAGCGACATCCATCCAATCTTATTAAGCTCCAAAGTATTCTGTCTATATAACACTTTGAGAGATTACCACGCTGATAATGGACGTGATGTGTCTGATAGAAAACAACAGATACAGCACGTCCGTCAACATCGAAGATACACACAAATATATACGGAGGTAACTAGTGTCCAAATAGATAAACGAAATATAAGCGGTGAGATCATATCCACTTAGAAGAGCGCTGAGAATCTCCTTCACAGACGACGTGCGAAATAAATAAATAAAACAACTGATTATCGAAGGAATATTCTGACGAACTAATCTATATATATAAAGCTGAAGTTGTCTGTGTGTGTGGCAGGTTTGGTAGTCTTCAACTAATACTATCTCCTCTGAGACCCTGCGGCGCAAGTTGACCAAAATTGAGAGTATGATAGAAGAAGGCTTGCCCTTCCATCCGTAGAAGAAATATAAGCGGTGAGATCATATCCACTTAGAAGAGCGCTGAGAATCTCCTTCACAGATGAGATGTGCGAAATAAATAAATAAAACAACTGATTATCGAAGGAATATTCTGACGAACTAATCTATATATATAAAGCTGAAGTTGTCTGTGTGTGTGGCAGGTTTGGTAGCCTTCAACTAATACTTATCTCCTCCGAGACCCTGAGGCGCAAATTGACCAAAATTGAGAGTATGATAGAAGAAGGCTTGCCCTTCCATCTGTAGAAGAAAAAATTCAAATCGGACCATGTTGACACCAAAAATTATTTACATCAAAACGGTGCTTTTTTTCTATGAAAATCCCTATTTTTTTACGATTTTTTGACTGCTGTGTCGCCATTTTTCGATGTATTTCAACCAGAAAAATGTTCACCTAAAGAGAATAAATAACAAGCTACATAATGCAAAATTTTACTTTTCAAAAATTCTAATTCTAAAGGGTTGAAACAAACCCGATCAATGCCGGGCGATACTGCTAGTAAATAAATAAATAAGACGAGTGATTATCGAGGGAATATTCTGACAAACTAATATTCTGACAAACTAATATTCTGACAAACTAAGGAATATGCGACTCAGTAATACGCCTGGCATCACGTATGTTAAAAGCTAAGATACACACGCGACGACATATGAAATGGATTATGTGACTCGAATGCAAACTCACTATACAATAAAAGAAAAACATTCTTTTATTCTTTTACTTGTTTCAGTCATTTGACTGCGGCCATGCAGGAGCACTGCCTTTTAGTCGAGCAAAATCGACCCTAGAACTTATTATTTGTAAGCCTAGTACTTATTCTACCGGTCCCTTTTGCCGAACCGCTAAGTCATTTTATCGATTTCCTTCGTTGAACCGCTAAGTTATTTTATTGATCTCGTTTGGCGAACCGCTAAGTTATTTTATTGACCTCGATTGCCGAACCGCTAAGTTATTTTATTGATCTCGTTTGGCGAACCGCTAAGTTATTTTATCGACCTCGATTGCCGAACCGCTAAGTTATTTTAAGATTGGACACCTTTTGCCCGATTTCAATCTAATTTTCAACATGGTAAAGTGGAAACGGATTAGTAATTTAAGCGCGGAAATCTATTTTTTTACAAATGGGAGAGAGATAGTCAGAGAAAGATAAGGAGTAAGAGAAAGCGAGGGAGAGTCCGAGAGAAAGGAAGAGTAAGAGAGTGGGAAAGTGAGAGAGAAAGGAGAGAGAAACAAAGAGGGAGAATATGGTGATAAGAAACAGAAAGGAAGCAACAGAAAGTAACAACCACACCTTCACTCGCGCGTAGAGCGGGTCAACTGAAGCTAGTATACACACACACACACACACACACACACATATACTTACCTATACGTCAACGTACATGTATATCTATGTATGTATGTATGCATATGTGCACACACACATACACTCATGCGTATGATGGGTTCCCGCAGGAGTTTCGTCCAGTAAATTCCTTTCATAAGGTATTGCTCAAGGCAAACCTACCGCAGAAGACATTTGGCTAAGTTACTGTGCAGTGGAACCGAACCCCAAAGCGTGACTGCGTAGCGCATTTATTAAACACACACACAGAATAAGTCAAGTCAGTAAAACTATTTTAGATTTCATTACTTTTAACAATGCACAGATGGTCTAAGGCGGTGTTCCGGGCCGCAGTCAAATGACTGAAACAAATAAATGAATAAAAGACAGCTTCGTATTTGTTATCGAACAATAGTTATCGGAAGAGCTGGAATATAATTTAATGGGTTTTTTTTCGAAAGCTGGCTATATTAATCACATGAAATTGCATTCATAATCACAGAAACGATCTATGGACAACAATCTCTCACTTTCATGTTTGCAATATTCTATTCGTACATTGTGCAGTAAAATACATTAATTCAAGCCTGGACTGCAAAGACGTGCACATATAATTTTCCACTCTCAGAACCAACCAATTCTGTAGAGGTACTGAGTTTTCCCTGTCTTGTTTGCACCAGGCATTGTAAAATGGTGTAAATGGGGAATCAGGGAGACAATATTTAGTTTAACATAATCGCGAACATATCAAAATATCATAGATCATCAGTACATCGAGATTTGATTGATTGCAAATCCGGGTGAAATGCCTTCGTCTCGTTGCTGATCACATTGTAAAAATCTTTAGCCAACATCTTACGGGTTTTTAGAAAGTAAAAAGTAAACTAAAAAGTAACCTAAAGCAATCTCCCTTGTAAATTACACCCCCAAAGGAACAGCAAAGGTTTATTCCAAACGTTTGAGAACATGGGAAACGAAACCCCAAAACACTGTCATCTTCAAAACGGATCTACCGCGACTGGAAGCCTTTTCTCATATATCTGCTTGATGATGGTTAACGTATCTCTGTTTCTAGTGCACCAGAGAATAATATGATATCAAACAAGGCGACGGGGTAGTAAAATCGTTAGCATGCCGGACAAAACCTCCTTGGCAGCATTTCGTCCGCTTTTATGATCTAAACTCAAATTCCACCGAGGTCGATCTCCCTGCTATTTCAGGCCTTCTTCCAATAGTAGAAAAGATTATTATTTTAAAGACGGCGAGCTGGCAGAATCGTTAACACGACGGACTAAATGCTTAGCGACATTTCTTCTGGCTTTACGTTCTGAGTTCAAATTCCACCGAGGTCTAGTTTTGCCTTTCATTGCTTTCAAGATTAACAGAATGAATACCATTTGAACAATATCATCAACTAGCCTCCCTCCCTCCCTCCCTCCCTCTCTCCTCCATAACTTCAGACGGACCTATATTGGAAAGGCTACGATAATATCCGACATTGTGTTTGACATCAAACCAGCTCTTATATCTATCTACTGTCTCTTTAACCCAGCAAATTGTTCAGATATGCCTCTCTTTCTCCTTCACTCTCTATTTTACATTCTTTCCCCCCATTCCCTTCTCGCTTTTGTTACCATAGCAACAAATATAACAGTGAAGTTGTTTGGCTGAGAACTAATTCAATCAGCTTATCCAAACGAAATTTCCGCAAGCCTCGGGTGCGTACATGTGTGAGTGTGTGTACCAAACTAATTATATTTAGATCTCTTAAGCTTTTTGCTGTCTGCCATTTGTACTCCCCCTTCTTGTTTAAAATATTTTTGGTGTAATTGTTCAAAATGCAACTGGAATGGCAAAAACGGCAGAACCGTGCTTTGTTGAAGTCTGTAGTTAAGTTTTTTTTGACGTCATGAGGAATTTAATTACCACCGGGGGCAGAGTGGACAGTGATTGCATTATTTTTTTCCTCTCCCTCTCACCCACTCACTTTCGCTCTGCCTCTCTTCCTCTCTGCCACCCTCCCTCTTCTCCTTCCTCCTCCTATGCTTCTTCTCCGTATAGACCGGTCATCAACCACGATCAATCAAATAAGTATCAGTCAAGTACTACGTTGCACATACACATACATACATACATACATGCATACATAGATACATAGATACATGCATACATACATATATAAAAGCATACATACACACAGATACGTACGTACATATACACATACAGACATACACACATACACACATACATACACACACATACATGCACACACATGCGCACATACATATACGCATTCATGCATATATGCAAACATACATACATACGTACATACATACATACGTACATACACATACATACATGCATACACACATACATACATATATAAAAGCATGCATACATGCATACATACATACACACACATACACACACATAGATACACGCGTAAATGCGTACATACATATACGCATACATGTATACATATGTGCATAAAATATATACATACATACATACATACATAAGAGCATACATACATGCATACACACATACGTACGTACATACACGCATACCATACATACATACATACATACATACATACATACATACATACACACACAAGCATACTTACATATACGCATGCATGCATATAGGCATACATGCATACATACGTGCCTACACATACATACATTCTTACACAGAATACATGCATACATGCTCATATACATGCATACATGTGTATATATACTTACATAGATATAATACACATAAAGTACAGCCAGCCATTGCTGGCAAACAAGTATGGTTTGCTAGCACGTACCACACTTTCGCTAATTGTTTTATAAGCCTACATTGTCGCGGGCAGAGACACAGATACTGTTTTAGCCATAATGTATGTTTGTGAGTGTATATATATATATATATATAATATATATATATATATATATATATATATATATATATATATATATATATATGTATACATATATAAATATATATATAATATATATATATATATATTATTGTGCCTCAGGGATTGCAATCCCAGAGGCACAATCAGTGCGTGACCTGGGTATTCACATGAGTGATGACGCGACCTTTCATGTACATGTTGCTAAACTGAACAGTGAAATGTAGACGGCTGGCTGGCTGGATTCTTAGAACCTTTAGAACAAGAGAACAGAAACCATGATGGTCCTCTGGAGACACTTGTCCTAAGCCACTTTGACTATTGCTCTCAGCTATGGTCACCATCCAGTGTCAAGTTGATCACAGAACTTGAGGCGATCCAACGAAGCTACACAAAGAAGATAGCCTCTATGCAGAATGTAAGCTACTGGGAAAGACTCAAGAGATTAAAATTATACTCCCTGGAGCGTAGGCGGGAAAGATATGCCATAATATACATCTGGAAGATCCTGGAGGGAAGTGTCCTGAACTTTGGCATCGAGAGTTACACAAATGCCAGAACTGGGCGCCACTGCGTGGTGCCTAGGACTCCAAACCTGCCATCAAGATGTAGGACAAGATTCTGTGATAGCCTGGGCTTCCGAGGCCCACAGCTCTTCAATATCCTCCCGAAGAACCTGAGAGACCTGCATGGGGTGGATACAGATGTCTTAAAATGAAGCTGGATCTCTTCCTGTCAGGGTGTCCCCAGATGAACCAACTTCACGGCAGGAGGGGCAGATGAGGGCAGCTGCATCGAACTCTCTCATGCACCAAATAGCAGTTGCTAGAAAGCCTCCATGAAGTAAAACCAAGTAGCAACACCAAATGGCGGTGCCCCAGCATGGCCACAGCTCATAGGCTGGAACTGGAATCAATCAATCAATCAATCATATATATATATATATATATATATATATATATATATATATATATATATATATATATATGTATACATATATATATATATATATATATATATATATATATATTATATATATATATATATAATATATATATATAATATATATATGTATACATATATAAATATATATATATATAATATTATATATATATATATATAATATATATATATATTATATATATATATATATATATATATGTATGCCAGTGTATGTGTTTCTGCGTGTGTGTATTCCACAGTTATTTTGAAAACTATAAGCTTTTTGAATGTTTATCGAGAAAAAAAGAAATAAGTAATTTAAATGGAAAGCGTAAGATTTTTAAGATGGTGTAAAGTCCACATTCGTAGGACTAAAGTTTCGGTCTTAGGAGGGAGCATCTTTGAAAACTATATTCTTTTTTATCATGTCTTCTATCTTGAAAAATACATACATACATGCATACGTCAAGGCGATAACAATATTATCAATGGGAGGAAATTAATATATATATATATATATATATATATATTATATAGAGGATACTACTATTCATAGATACCGCACTCTAGGAGGGACCCTTGCGGTCAAAACTACTAAAATAAACAAATTGTACCGAATGCAAAACTTCAAAGCAAGTCATTTAAAAAAAGAATTTAGTTACATATCACCTGTGATTTCGCAATTAATGCAGAATATGCATTCTATGCTCATCAGTGCAACAAACTCAAGACATATAAGAAAAAACATAACATTACAAACCCGACAGCCAACCGTAGAATTCGTCGTAGAATTCGTATATAAATATATATATATATAACATGAATAAATAAATGCACCCTTTTTAAAGCCTAGCCAGGTTCATGGGCCCGGATTCCCGGTTTCTATGGCATATGTGTTCCCCAGCTGGACGGGACGCCAGTCCATCACAGCGTTACTCATTTTTGTCAGCTGAGTGAACTGGAGTAACGTGAAATGAAGTGTTTTACTCAAGAACACAACGCGTCGCTCGGTCCAGGAATCGAAACTCACAATCTTACGATCATGGTGCTGACACCCTAATCACTAAGCCACGCGCCTACACACACACACACACACACACACACGCACACGCACACGCACACACGCACACACACACACACACGCACACACGCACACACACACACATATATTTGCCGATATGAGTATACAAATATGTATATACACATACATACATACATACATACATACATACATACATACATACATACATACATACATACATACATACATACGTGTGTGTGTGTGTGATACGCATACTGGTAGAGGTTTGGAGACAGCAGGTAAAGACAAATAAATGTGGTGTACTATGTAAGACATCGTGTAAATCAATAAGCGATTATTTAAACAACATAATGCTTTACTTAGTGAACGACAACGCACCGGGTGACTGTGGGTGACGGTTATGTTCAGTTCTTTCCTTATACACCTCGTAAACTCTATTGCTCAGCAGCCATACCTTGTGAAGTGGTGGGTGTTATTAGGGAAAGAAGTTCAAGGAAAAACGATAGCAGTTACTGGGAAAAGTGGTTGGTGGAAATAAATCGAATGAAGACATTATCCTTTGGTGATGGAACATCTGACTTTGTATGTTCGAATAAAGGTGTGATACTTATGAATGAAAAAGAGAAGGCTGAGTATATATATATACACACACATTAATATATATAATATATATATAATATATATATATATTAATATTATATATATCTGTCTGTCTGTGTGTCTTCTAAGATCTCGGGTATCTCCTCCATCCGATTGCGCTCAAATTTGATATGTTGATACCGACGGTATCAGGGCGTGTATAAGTCTTGACAAAATTACAAAAAATCGATTCCAGGTGAGAATGCGATCGACAAAGCCGCGGGAACGTGCATATTTGTGTGAATAAAATCGTTTTTCTTGGAATAGAAAAAAAGTCTATCTTTATTTATTAAGTATATCTTTAAAAGTCTATCATAATATATATATATATCTATATTATATATATATATATATATATATATATATATATATATATATATATATATTATATATATAATGTACGTGTGTGTATATGTTTGTGTGTTTGTGTTTGTCCCCTCAACACCGCTTGACAATCGATGGTGGGGGTGTGTTTACGTCCCGTAACTTAGCGGTTCGGCAAAAAAGACCGATAGAATAAGTACCTTTCCATTCTTCATGAGCGTCAAACTATTACATCTGCTTGTTGTTCCTACACCTGTCTTCATCTTTCGTTTTCTGTAAATTGGAACTCTCT
>NC_043009.1:59931851-59939351 GCF_006345805.1 Octopus sinensis
GCTTCTGTATTCCTAGCACATATTTCGCCTTAATGTACTGATATATGAAAAATATATGGCTTGTGTTAGTAATACCAGCGATTATAATTATTATTTTTTATTTTTTTATTCTATCGCAATTTGATTTGTTACATATTTCTCGATAAATTATGAGCGCCAGGCGATATACCAGAATTCCCTAGTGTTGTCGGGACGTTCGGAGTCTGCGCAGTGATATGATTAGTTAGGAAGAGTAACTCATTAGACGCACATGCTTCTAGTGAGTTAGGATCCCAGAAAAACAGGGTCTCACTGATGAATTCTCCCTGGGCAAATAAATTATCTTGTTTGCTGAATTAGAAAGAAACTGCAGTCTGAGAATTTTCCGGTTTAGTAAATGTTTTTATCTTCATTTCACTTAATTTATCAAGCTTCTGTATTCCTAGCACATATTTCGCCTTAATGTACTGATATATGAAAAATATATGGCTTGTGTTAGTAATACCAGCGATTATAATTATTTTTTTTTTATTTTATTCTATCGCAATTTGATTTGTTTACATATTTCTCGATAAATTATGAGCGCCAGGCGATATACCAGAATTCCCTAGTGTTGTCGGGACGTTCGGAGTCTGCGCAGTGATATGATTAGTTAGGAAGAGTAACTCATTAGACGCACATGCTTCTAGTGAGTTAGGATCCCAGAAAAACAGGGTCTCACTGATGAATTCTCCCTGGGCAAATAAATTATCTTGTTTGCTGAATTAGAAAGAAACTGCAGTCTGAGAATTTTCCGGTTTAGTAAATGTTTTTATCTTCATTTCACTTAATTTATCAAGCTTCTGTATTCCTAGCACATATTTCGCCTTAATGTACTGATATATGAAAAATATATGGCTTGTGTTAGTAATACCAGCGATTATAATTATTTTTATATTTTTTTATTCTATCGCAATTTGATTTGTTTACATATTTCTCGATAAATTATGAGCGCCAGGCGATATACCAGAATTCCCGTGTTGTCGGGACGTTCGGAGTCTGCGCAGTGATATGATTAGTAGGAAGAGTAACTCATTAGACGCACATGCTTCTAGTGAGTTAGGATCCCAGAAAAACAGGGTCTCACTGATGAATTCTCCCTGGGCAAATAAATTATCTTGTTTGCTGAATAGAAAGAAACTGCAGTCTGAGAATTTTCCGGTTTAGTAAATGTTTTTATCTTCATTTCACTTAATTTATCAAGCTTCTGTATTCCTAGCACATATTTCGCCTTAATGTACTGATATATGAAAAATATATGGCTTGTGTTAGTAATACCAGCGATTTAATTATTTTTATATTTTTTATTTATCGCAATTTGATTTGTTTACATATTTCTCGATAAATTATGAGCGCCAGGCGATATACCAGAATTCCTAGTGTTGTCGGGACGTTCGGAGTCTGCGCAGTGATATGATTAGTTAGGAAGAGTAACTCATTAGACGCACATGCTTCTAGTGAGTTAGGATCCCAGAAAAACAGGGTCTCACTGATGAATTCTCCCTGGGCAAATAAATATCTTGTTTGCTGAATAGAAAGAAACTGCAGTCTGAGAATTTTCCGGTTTAGTAAATGTTTTTATCTTCATTTCACTTAATTTATCAAGCTTCTGTATTCCTAGCACATATTTCGCCTTAATGTACTGATATATGAAAAATATATGGCTTGTGTTAGTAATACCAGCGATTATAATTATTTTTATATTTTTTTATTCTATCGCAATTTGATTTGTTTACATATTTCTCGATAAATTATGAGCGCCAGGCGATATACCAGAATTCCCTAGTGTTGTCGGGACGTTCGGAGTCTGCGCAGTGATATGATTAGTTAGGAAGAGTAACTCATTAGACGCACATGCTTCTAGTGAGTTAGGATCCCAGAAAAACAGGGTCTCACTGATGAATTCTCCTGGGCAAATAAATTATCTTGTTTGCTGAATTAGAAAGAAACTGCAGTCTGAGAATTTTCCGGTTTAGTAAATGTTTTTATCTTCATTTCACTTAATTTATCAAGCTTCTGTATTCCTAGCACATATTTCGCCTTATGTACTGATATATGAAAAATATATGGCTTGTGTTAGTAATACCAGCGATTATAATTATTTTTTTTTTTTTTATCGCAATTTGATTTGTTTACATATTTCTCGATAAATTATGAGCGCCAGGCGATATACCAGAATTCCCTAGTGTTGTCGGGACGTTCGGAGTCTGCGCAGTGATATGATTAGTTAGGAAGAGTAACTCATTAGACGCACATGCTTCTAGTGAGTTAGGATCCCAGAAAAACAGGGTCTCACTGATGAATTCTCCCTGGGCAAATAAATTATCTTGTTTGCTGAATTAGAAAGAAACTGCAGTCTGAGAATTTTCCGGTTTAGTAAATGTTTTTATCTTCATTTCACTTAATTTATCAAGCTTCTGTATTCCTAGCACATATTTCGCCTTAATGTACTGATATATGAAAAATATATGGCTTGTGTTAGTAATACCAGCGATTATAATTATTTTTATATTTTTTTATTCTATCGCAATTTGATTTGTTTACATATTTCTCGATAAATTATGAGCGCCAGGCGATATACCAGAATTCCCTAGTGTTGTCGGGACGTTCGGAGTCTGCGCAGTGATATGATTAGTTAGGAAGAGTAACTCATTAGACGCACATGCTTCTAGTGAGTTAGGATCCCAAAAAAACAGGGTCTCACTGATGAATTCTCCCTGGGCAAATAAATTATCTTGTTTGCTGAATTAGAAAGAAACTGCAGTCTGAGAATTTTCCGGTTTAGTAAATGTTTTTATCTTCATTTCACTTAATTTATCAAGCTTCTGTATTCCTAGCACATATTCGCCTTAATGTACTGATATATGAAAAATATATGGCTTGTGTTAGTAATACCAGCGATTATAATTATTTTTTTTATTCTATCGCAATTTGATTTGTTTACATATTTCTCGATAAATTATGAGCGCCAGGCGATATACCAGAATTCCCTAGTGTTGTCGGGACGTTCGGAGTCTGCGCAGTGATATGATTAGTTAGGAAGAGTAACTCACTAGACGCACATGCTTCTAGTGAGTTAGGATCCCAGAAAAACAGGGTCTCACTGATGAATTCTCCCTGGGCAAATAAATTATCTTGTTTGCTGAATTAGAAAGAAACTGCAGTCTGAGAATCGTCCGGTTTAGTAAATGTTTTTATCTTCATTTCACTTAATTTATCAAGCTTCTGTATTCCTAGCACATATTTCGCCTTAATGTACTGATATATGAAAAATATATGGCTTGTGTTAGTAATACCAGCGATTATAATTATTTTTTTTTATTCTATCGCAATTTGATTTGTTTACATATTTCTCGATAAATTATGAGCGCCAGGCGATATACCAGAATTCCCTAGTGTTGTCGGGACGTTCGGAGTCTGCGCAGTGATATGATTAGTTAGGAAGAGTAACTCATTAGACGCACATGCTTCTAGTGAGTTAGGATCCCAGAAAAACAGGGTCTCACTGATGAATTCTCCCTGGGCAAATAAATTATCTTGTTTGCTGAATAGAAAGAAACTGCAGTCTGAGAATTTTCCGGTTTAGTAAATGTTTTTATCTTCATTTCACTTAATTTATCAAGCTTCTGTATTCCTAGCACATATTTCGCCTTAATGTACTGATATATGAAAAATATATGGCTTGTGTTAGTAATACCAGCGATTATAATTATTTTTATTTTTTATTCTATCGCAATTTGATTTGTTTACATATTTCTCGATAAATTATGAGCGCCAGGCGATATACCAGAATTCCCTAGTGTTGTCGGGACGTTCGGAGTCTGCGCAGTGATATGATTAGTTAGGAAGAGTAACTCATTAGACGCACATGCTTCTAGTGAGTTAGGATCCCAGAAAAACAGGGTCTCACTGATGAATTCTCCCTGGGCAAATAAATTTCTTGTTTGCTGAATAGAAAGAAACTGCAGTCTGAGAATTTTCCGGTTTAGTAAATGTTTTTATCTTCATTTCACTTAATTTATCAAGCTTCTGTATTCCTAGCACATATTTCGCCTTAATGTACTGATATATGAAAAATATATGGCTTGTGTTAGTAATACCAGCGATTATAATTATTTTATTTTTTTATTCTATCGCAATTTGATTTGTTTACATATTTCTCGATAAATTATGAGCGCCAGGCGATATACCAGAATTCCCTAGTGTTGTCGGGACGTTCGGAGTCTGCGCAGTGATATGATTAGTTAGGAGAGAGTAACTCATTAGACGCACATGCTTCTAGTGAGTTAGGATCCCAGAAAAACAGGGTCTCACTGATGAATTCTCCCTGGGCAAATAAATTATCTTGTTTGCTGAATTAGAAAGAAACTGCAGTCTGAGAATTTTCCGGTTTAGTAAATGTTTTTATCTTCATTTCACTTAATTTATCAAGCTTCTGTATTCCTAGCACATATTTCGCCTTAATGTACTGATATAAAAAATATATGGCTTGTGTTAGTAATACCAGCGATTATAATTATTTTTATTTTTTTATTCTATCGCAATTTGATTTGTTTACATATTTCTCGATAAATTATGAGCGCCAGGCGATATACCAGAATTCCCTAGTGTTGTCGGGACGTTCGGAGTCTGCGCAGTGATATGATTAGTTAGGAAGAGTAACTCATTAGACGCACATGCTTCTAGTGAGTTAGGATCCAGAAAAACAGGGTCTCACTGATGAATTCTCCCTGGGCAAATAAATTATCTTGTTTGCTGAATTAGAAAGAAACTGCAGTCTGAGAATTTTCCGGTTAGTAAATGTTTTTATCTTCATTTCACTTAATTTATCAAGCTTCTGTATTCCTAGCACATATTTCGCCTTAATGTACTGATATATGAAAAATATATGGCTTGTGTTAGTAATACCAGCGATTATAATTATTTTTATATTTTTTTATTCTATCGCAATTTGATTTGTTTACATATTTCTCGATAAATTATGAGCGCCAGGCGATATACCAGAATTCCCTAGTGTTGTCGGGACGTTCGGAGTCTGCGCAGTGATATGATTAGTTAGGAAGAGTAACTCATTAGACGCACATGCTTCTAGTGAGTTAGGATCCCAGAAAAACAGGGTCTCACTGATGAATTCTCCCTGGGCAAATAAATTATCTTGTTTGCTGAATTAGAAAGAAACTGCAGTCTGAGAATTTTCCGGTTTAGTAAATGTTTTTATCTTCATTTCACTTAATTTATCAAGCTTCTGTATTCCTAGCACATATTTCGCCTTAATGTACTGATATATGAAAAATATATGGCTTGTGTTAGTAATACCAGCGATTATAATTATTTTTATATTTTTTTATTCTATCGCAATTTGATTTGTTTATATATATATATATATATATTACTCAAATTCCGACTTCGCCTGATTTTCACGTTTTTATTACAACCTTATGTAATTAAATAATGATATAAATTATATAAGATGATATAATATAATGAAATGATAGAATATTAGGTGTCCATTCTGATTGAACTAGTACTTTCATGCATTAAACTACGCAATCTTCAGGTTCATGTAGTAGTGGTGACAGTTATGTTTTACATATGCGTGTGTATGTATGTAATTATTCAATTTTATTTCAAGATTTCTTGACAATAGAGAAAGAGCCGGTTTCTAACCTAGAGCCAAGTCTTTTTCATTGGAATTTCAACACCAACAACATGATATGTATGTATGTATGTATGTATGTATGTATGTATGTATGTATGTATGTATGTATCTATGTATGTATGTATGTATGTATGTATGTACGTAGATTTGTATTTTTGTGTGTATATAATTAAAATATAGTTGAGCTGTCCTCTAAAATGCAAGGAGATATATTCAGAACCAAAATAAATTGTAAATGTTTCCACATTCAGGTCTTCATATGTCCCTCTCAACCGATTTCAACTCTTACTGGAGTATTCATTATGGATAAGTAACTACAAAATGTCTGTACAGTGTAGTTTTAATAGTAAGAGATGCTATAAAGACCTGCTATAAGCAGAGCCATAATAAATGTTCAACCGGTTTCAACTCTTATTGACATATTCACGGTCAATGAGTAATAACAGAGGGTAGTTTTTTTTAGGAGAATTCTTCCGTAAACATTTGAATTCGGGAAGAAAATTGCCGCCAAATCCTACGGCGTGTAAAAAAAATAATCAATTCTACGTTTTCGTTCTTCCTCCCCATTTCTCTCTCTCTCTCACTCACTCACTCACTCACCTCTCTTACTCTCTCTCTATTTTCAAATTTTTGAGAAAAAAGACAAAAAGATTCTGTGATTATATGCATTACTTTTCTAACTTACAAAACTATCGATTTTAATTCTCAAATACTTAAAGTGGACTTCACATGGTAGAGGTTCAGCTTAGACTAAAAATAAGTACGATTTTCTTGTTATCACCAAGAAAATAAATAATAATTAGATATAATATAGTGTAATATAATTCTGCAGTTAAATATGATTATTATTGTTATGAAATAAACCGAAGATAAAATAAATTTACACCTACTCACTCAAAGAAAACGTATTGACCAATCAGATTATCGCTTGTCAGTCATTATTCATAGTGGGTTACCATTAATATAATTAATTGTGATTATATCATTATTAGTGGGTTCGCTAAAGTGACAGCAGTTATCAGATATCTTCTCGTGAATGTAATGACCTAAGAAATGAAGTAAATCAAGTGTGTATCTTACTCTCCTTAACACATTCATACACATACACACACACATACATACATACATACATACATACATACATACACATACATACATACATACACCTACACACATACGCGCGTCTGCACACATACACATTGAATTGTGCCGATAACTAAGAAAAAAATAGGTCTCGACGGAAAATATTTATATTCGAAAAGAAAACGACCCCCAAGCCCTCAGCTGGGAAAAAAGTAATCTATCCTATACTCTCTCTCTCTCTCTCTCTCTCTCTCTCTCTCTCTCTCTCTCCTCCTTCTGTTCTCTTCTTCCTCCTTTTTTTTGTCTCGACTTCTTCCTTTCCTGCTCCTCTTCCTCTCCTTCTCCACTTCCCCTCCTTCTCCACTTCCCCTCAAGCTCTTCTTGCGCCTCCTCCAGCTCCTCCTCCTCCTCTTCTTCCTTTCTTCTTCCTCTCATCCTCCTCTGCCCTCTTCCTCTCTTCCACCCTGCCTCATCTTCCTCTCATCCTCTCGTTTTCCTTTTCCTCTTCTTCTCTCCTCCTCCTCTGTTTCTCTCCCCTTCTCCCCTCCTCTTCTTCCCATCCACTTCCTCTCATCCGAAAATAAAATAGACCAATCAAAGGCACGCCAGCGTACATATTTATATGTGTATATGTGTGAGTGCGCGCGTGCGCGCGTGTTTATAACACAGAACGATACAGGTGTATCAAATACCATATACTATAAATTTTTGAATTATTTAAGTATCTCCGCCTCTAGAGA
>NC_043009.1:59944351-59946851 GCF_006345805.1 Octopus sinensis
AAAAAAAAATTATTAATCACGGTGAAATTCGAACTCAGAATGTTGAGATATAACAGTAAATTGTACAATGACAAACAGTAGCTCGCTCTTACATTTTGCTAAGCTGCCGCCTTTAGGCACCAATGGTTCACAGTCTAGGGTAGGGGCTGTAGTCGTTTGAGTTGAGTCAAGTATATGACTGATTTTATCCAGCCTTGGAAAGATGAAAGGCAAAGCGGTGCCCAGCGGGCTTTGAACTCAGAACATTAAAAAGACGAAACTAAACACCGCAAGATATTTTGTCCACCACTTTACTGATTCTTCCGATCCAACGAGCTCCTTCATAATATCATAATTATTAAACATGACCAACAACACCAATAACCTCAGTAACAATAGCAACAAAGGCAGCAGTAACAATGATAATGAAGAAAACTATGTTGTTAGCTGATTTCCAGACCGATTCCTGTACTCCATAATTTTACAGTTATCTTTATTAGATGAATGGTTATTTTCAATTCCTATCATATTCCACAAACAAGACTTAAATTACTGGTCTCTTTCATACAAATTTGTTGATTTATTTTTACAAAAGAAGCGTAAATTTATTGTTTGGCGGAATTTCGTTCGATGTTTGAGTATGAATAATTAATAGTTATATTGTCGGCAGACGACGTAATTGCCAAACGCAGACGGTTTTTATATGTTTATTTTTTTTTAATGGTGTAGACAAAGTAATAAGGATCTTTTTCAGGATCTCCGTGACTGGAAAGAGGGATATCGGGATGGTTTGAGAAATAATTGTTTCCAATTTAGAATCAAAACCAGCAGCTTTGACTCCACCATTTGACTGGTACTTTATTTTACTCACCTCGAAATGTTAAAAGGCAAAATTGATTTCAGCGGGATTTGAACGCAGAACGTAAAGAGCTGGGAGAAATACAGAAAGACACTTTACTTTGTTTGCCATGCTAACAATTTTTCAATCCGCCATTTTATTGGCGATTCTAGAACCGAAATAATGGTTTTCAATTTCGGCATAGGGCCAACAGTTTTGAGGAGAGAGGGTTCTTCAATACTATCGACTCCGACACTTGACTAGTCGCTCTATCTTATCGAAACCGAGTGAATTTTCTCCCTGACTTATTATGGTCTCTTAGGCGACTCATACACGCGCGTATATCAAATGAGACCGCGTGTGTATCGTTGGCGATTTTTTTTCCTCCGTCTTCCCTCCTTGGATCTTTCCTTTTTCTATGTTTCTGACGAAGAGCTCCACTCGAAACGGTAAATCTTTCTTTCCTTTCCTGAGCGTCCAAAACACTATACTTGTTCCACGTCCTCGCGTTGTGTTTTCTCTTTGTGTTTTCATGTTTTGATTAACTTTATATATATATATATATATATATATATATATATATATATATATATATATCTATATATATATATATATATATATATTATATATATATATATTTGCATGTTTATTATACCTATGTATGTATGGATATTCACACATACACACACACAAATACCAATACATATATGTACAATGTGTTGTTTTTTTAAAAACTGAGAATGCATATAGCTAGAGGAAACAAACTTCGTATAAGTCTAAAGTTCACACTCACATATTTAATAATGTCTTGACTCAGCTCCGCATGACTTGAAGTTTCGTGAGTGTGTACGACGAACTCACCTCCGATATTTGATGAAATTAGTTCACATGGAACTGAGTCAAACTGTTATTAATAGAAGTACCGTAAATCCTCGAGTATAGCCCGCCCTTGAGTATAATACGCAGGGGATTTTTAGGGGGCTGTACCTCTGAAAAACCTAAACCTTGTGTATAATATGCAAACTTCTCTAACTTGAGTCAAGGAGGTCTATGTAACGTCCTTGGTTTGTAAAAATGTATACGGCAACGTCCTTTAATATTATTGTATATATAACATAATGCAAATGTGTAGCTTTTTTGTGCATTTTGTTTGCAGAAAATAAAGAAATAACAGTAATAACGTTTAATAAATGTTGCTTACTGCAAATTATGGATGATTCTTTTATGACTTCATTGCTTTCAGGCTTAGCTTAAGGTATTTTCGCCCCCGACATCACAAAATTCGTCTGAATAAACATTGCCGAAAAGCAAATAGAGACTTGAACATTGCTTAGAAAATAATTTTCATTTTCAACCTCGTGTATAATACGCACTAGGAATTTTGACCTTTAAATTTTGGGGGAAAAAATGCGGATTATACTCGAAGATTTACGGTATATGTAACTCCAAACAAATATGTTTACCATTTTCTTTATATATAAGCCAGGTGATACTAACAGGGAAACAGAAATCAAAACAGGGACATAAACAAATGCACACACACATACACACACACATTTAAATCTAAGCGAATGACATCTTTAGTAGGCTTCTAGGAAAAACTCAAACGAAATAAATTCTGTTTTCATAATCTGTCAGGAGTGCCATGGGACATGTAAAGTAATATTTATGCAGAACTAAAAG
>NC_043009.1:59951851-59956851 GCF_006345805.1 Octopus sinensis
GGACAGTTTGTACCAGTTTGGACAGCTTGTACCGGTTTGGACCGGTTAGGATTAGGGTTTGATGTTTGATGAAGATGTTTTATGAAGATATGATGTTTGATGAAGACGTTTAATGACAATACCTGGTGTCCATTTGGGATCTTTGCTCGACCCAGGACTGCAACTCCTTCAAAGAGGCATGATGTGGGAAAACATGCCTGGCAAAAGGCGACCAGCCTTGGCTTGCCAACCCCTTTGCATCACAAGTGGAGCGTGTCCCATCGATAAAAAATGCAAAGGAGCAGACCCACCAATTCGCTCAGATGAAAACTGAAACAAGGTGCGATGCTCAAGTGATATTTTATATATACGTCTTCGCCACCTTTTACTGTACATTAAAAAATAGCTTCTCATCAGCCTATTTCTGGGTGAGATTGGTTACAATGTTCGTAACCAGCCCCAATCTACTTAGAGACCCGAACGAACCAGACCCCCAAACAACTTAACCGAGATATCGAACCACTCTCCGCGTATGCAACCCCAAGGACATGTCCGGGTTAACATTCGCTCCTGTCATCCTGCCGTATTTCTTTAGAACGTTGTTAACCATCTTGTCTTCTATGGTTCCTGACAATTACAGTGAGATCATCCGCATAAGATAATCTCACAAACGAAATGTATCTAAGCAGCTCCAGTTTCCTAAGCAGTGGATCGGTAGTCATTAGCACTCAGAAGAGACATTAGTGGAAAAGATCCCGATATGTTACCATTTCATCTGAGTACCGAGAAGGTGCCGGTGTA
This sequence comes from Octopus sinensis, assembly GCF_006345805.1. Taxonomy (NCBI): domain Eukaryota; kingdom Metazoa; phylum Mollusca; class Cephalopoda; order Octopoda; family Octopodidae; genus Octopus; species Octopus sinensis. The sequence goes on from NC_043009.1 coordinate 59,952,632, forward strand.
CAGATAAATCAAGTAACATTTTCTCATATGACCCATATGATCCCTTGTAGTTCACATAATATTTTTTTGGGTCCAAACAAGCAAAATAGTAAACTGGGTCCAATATAATATTTTATAGATCTCTTTACTCTTTTACTCTCTTTTACATGTTTCAGTCATTTGACTGCGGCCATGCTGTAGCACCACCTTTTAGTCTAGCAAATCGACCCCCAGGACTTATTCTTTGTAAGCCTAGTACTTATTCTATCGGTCTCTTTTGCCGAACCGCTAAGTTACAGGGACAAACACAGACACACAAACATACACACACACGCACATATATATAAATATACATCTTCTTTCAGTTTCCGTCTACCAAGTCCACTCACAAGGCATTGGTCGGCCCGAAGCTATAGTAGAAGACACTTGCCCAAGGTGTCACGCAGTGGGAATGAACCCAGAACCATGTGGTTCGTAAGCAAGCTACTTACCACAGAGCCACTCCTACGCCTATGAAAAATTTCTGCTTTAGTTGTATTTATTGCAAGAAACATCGAGCTTTCTTTAACGTTTTACATTGTTCAACCTACACAAGGGAATCTATACCAAAGAAAATAAGAATTTTGAAAGAAGTGTCTATAAAGCTAGTTTTTAGACAGTGCATTGCAATGAGGGTCCACTTTGTTCCTTCTCGAGCCACGCGTGGCTCATAAGGGCCGGTTTCCCGGTTTCCTTGGTGTATAGGTTCCCCATCTGGACGGGACGCCCGTCCGTCGCCGAGGTCGACTTTGCTTTTCATCCTTTCGGGGTCGATAAATAAAGTACCAGTTACACACTGGGGTCGATATAATCGACTTAATCCGTTTGTCTGTCCTTGTTTGTCCTCTCTGTGTTTAGCCCCTCGTGGGTAGTAAAGAAATATATGGCTTTCAATGTACGAATCCTACAACCACAACATTTACCACAACTTCAACAGCAACTGTTTTATCCAAATCCAAAACTGCTGTTTAACAACTCTAAGAGGTTCACATTCATACATATACACATTTAAAAACATAAGCACACGCACACACATATACACATATACACACACACACACACACACACACACAGAGGCACAATTTAAAAGAAAACCATCCAGAAATGTAGTCGAAGAAATTGCCATGTTCGCGTGATCTACTAATTATATCTGTAGACTGATTTTAACACCTTACTCCAAGCTATAATTTGCAAAGGGGAAGGAGGAGGGGAGAAGGAGGAGAAGACCAAACAACAACAGCAACAACAAAATAAACTACTACTACTACTACTACTGATGCTGCTGCTGCTGCTGCTACTACTACTACTACTACCACCATCACCACTACCCCTACTACTACTACTACTACTACTACTACTACTACTACCACCACCACCACCACCACCACCACTACCACTACCCCTACTACCACTATGCCCTACTACTACTACTACTACTACTACTACTGCTGCTGCTGCTGCTGCTGCTGCTGTTATTGCTACTCCTAATGCTAATCTAAACAATCATTTAAACAGAGTCTAAATAGTTCACAATTAGAAACACATCTAGCTGCAATCGTGTTCTGCGTTTTTGAATCTTAATATCTGTCTGGCGACATTAACTCAGCTTCGAGATACAGATTATATATTTTGAAATGGAAATTGAAAGGAAAGAGAGAAAAAAGTTGTTAACTCTTCAAAAATTCAAACAGCATCTGGTAACATTAAATGATTTAGCAAAATACATAGTGACTCGATTTGATGATCTATCTATCTATCTATCTATCTATCTATCTATCTATCTATCTATCTATCTATCTATCTATCTATCTATCTATCTATCTATCTATCTATCTATCTATCTGTCTGTCTGTCTATCTGTCTTTCTGTCTGTCTGTCTGTCTGTCTGCACTTTACATCATGACATTTCTGTGATACACGATTCCTATTGATCTTTTTTTCTACGATCCCTTTTGATCGAAAACCTACCCTCCTTTTTTTTCCTCCCCAAAAAGAAAAGCTCTACTTTGTAATTTGTCCCCCCTGTGTTCAGCCCTGTGTGGCTTATAAAGAAACATATCTATCTATCTATCTATCTATCTATCTATCTATCTATCTATCTATCTATCTATCTATCTATCTATCTATCTATCTATCTATCTATCTATCTATCTATGAGGTGTGCTCCTTAAAGATTTGCCCTGAACCACTTCCCAAGTACTGGGATAAATGAAACTTGTCATAATTATTAGTCCTTCTCTACATAGCCACCACCAATGGTGATACACTTCTCCCATCGCTTTATGCAGCTGTGAGGACCTCGTTTGTAGAAGTCAGTAGGTTGCAGCTAGAGCCAAGACTTTACCTTAGAAATAAGTTCGTCATCACCCGAAAACTGCTTCACCTTCAAAAAAGACTTCATGGTTGGAAAGAGGTGGAAATCAGACAGTGCAAGGTCGGGAGAATAAGCGGGATGAGGAAGGATTTCATAGCTACAGGAGTGTACTTTCATCTGGGCAGCATGTGTATTTCGGACTGGGACGTTGTCTTGGAGAAGGCAGACTCCTTTGGTCAGGATACCACACCTCTCTGCCTTAATGGCGTACCGCAATTTCTGCATTAGAGAAGCATAATACACTCCGTTAATTGTGGTGCCCTTTGCCAGTAAATCCATCATCATTACTCCGCGTTGCTCCCATAATATTATGAGCGTCACCTTGCCTGCTGAGGGTTGGACACGAGCCGTCTTTGGAGGTGGTGTGTAATCATGCTTTGTTGTTTGTTCCTTCTCGAGCCAAACCTGGCTCATAAGGGCCGGTTTCCCGGTTTCCTTGGCGTATAGGTTCCCCACCTGGACGGAACGCCGGTCGGTCGCAGGTGAGCTGAAAGATGCAGGAAGAAAGAGTGAGAGAAAGTTGTGGCGAAAGAGCCAGCAGAAGTTCGCCATTACCTTCAGCCGGAGCCGCGTGGAGCTTAGGTGTTTCGCTCATAAACACACACATCGCCCAGTCTGAGATTCGAACCCGCGAGTCCGCTGCTCTAACAACTAGGCCATGTAATCATGCTTCCATTACTTCGATTGGACTTTGGTCTCAGGATCACAGTGGTGGACTCATGTTTCATCCTGTGTGATAAGTCTGCCGAAAAAGACCACTTCGTTTTCTTGGTACATTGCCAAAAGAGCCTGGGAGCAAATGACTCGTTCCTGTTTCTGAAAAGGTGTGAACATCCGGGGAATCCATCATGTAGACAATTTCCCCATGTGCAAATTGTCGTGAGTGATTTTTTTTGCACGGACCCTACACTTGTCCTCATTCCTTGCGATAGTTGCCGAATAGTTATGCGGTGAACCTCCAAAATGGCGGCTTTCACTTTATGGATGGTGTCGTCATCAATGGCGGAATGTGGTCGTCCAGGAATAGGAATAGTTTCCACCCATGTCCGAACACATTTGAATAGGGTAATGCCAGTGCTTGACTACGTCGTATGATGTTGCATCTTCACCATAAGCTTCTTTCATCGCATCGAAAGTTTCTTTTGGTGTACGACCTTTCAAGTATAAGAACCTGCTCACTGATCTGCATTCAACTGCTTCCATTATAACAGCTTAGTCCACTTCAGCAGCTGTAAAAGACAAACGAATTCTAGTGGAAAGCTGTAATCTATAATGTCACATGTATAAACGTATGATTATACTTGTACAAGTTCCGTTTCTTGCAATAAAAGGAAGTGAGTCAGAGGAAATGTTTAATGAATACCCCCCGTATCTATCTATCTATCTATCTATCTATCTATCTATCTATCTATCTATCTATCTATCTATCTATCTATCTATCTATCTATCTATCCATCCATCCATCCATCCATCCATCCATCCATCCATCCATCCATCCATCCATCTATCTATCTATCTATCTATCTATCTATCTATCTATCTATCTATCTATCCATCCATCCATCCATCCATCCATCCATCCATCCATCCATCCATCCATCCATCCATCTATCCATCCATCCATCCATCCATCCATCCATCCATCCATCCATCCATCCATCTATCTATCTATCTATCTATCTATCTATCTATCTATCTATCTATCTATCTATCTATCTATCTATCTATCTATCTATCTATCTATCTATCTATCTATCCATCCATCCATCCATCCATCCATCCATCCATCATCCATCCATCCATCATCTATCTATCTATCTATCTATCT
>NC_043009.1:59961851-59969351 GCF_006345805.1 Octopus sinensis
AGGGGTTCATTTGTTTGAGGTGGTGCCCCAGCATGGCCGCAGTCCAATGAATGAAACAAAAGATAAAAGATGAAAAAAAAAAGAAAATCCCAAATTCACATCACGTTTTAATTTCGTAAAGCCACCACATCAGATAATTTAATCCTAGATTTAGATTTTAGCCCCCCCCCCCACAAAAAAAAAATCCGGATGGTCACGGATGGAATGCCTTTCTTTATAGGGTCTTACTCGATTCGAATCAACCAAGAGTTAAACAACATCTGCGTCGCAATTCCAGCAAACCATTGATATCACAATCTAACAACAACAACAACAACAACAACAACAGCAGCAGCAGCAGCAGCAGCAATATCAACAACATTGCAAAAGCGCGAAGGAATCCAACGTAAAGCATTTCTGCATAAAAGATAAAGTAACGTTCCAGATTATACACTAACGCCATCTAGTTGTACAAAACAACGTACTTTTCGATCGTGTAGGGCTTCCTTCCGTTTTTTATAACACTTTCCCCCGTCGTCGCTCCTCTTCCCTCCCACCTCTTTCTCCTCCTAATTCCAATTCTTCCTCAACTACTACTACTACTACTACTACTACTACTACTACTACTACTACTACTACTACTACCACCACTACCTTTACTGCTTTTTTCTCTGCGTTCCTCTCCTTCTCTTCTTTTCCCGCCTGCTTCCCCTCCTCCTTCTTCTGCCCCTCTCCTTCTTCTGCTCCTCCTCTCCTTCTTCTCCTCCTCCACCTCCTCCCTCTCCTCCCTCTCCTCTCTCTCTGCTGATACTACTACTACCACCACCACCACCACCATCACCACCACCACCAGACAGACAGAAAGAAAGAAAGAAAGATGGAAAGAAAGGAAGAAAGATAGAAAAAGAAAGAAAGAAAGAAAGAAAGACAGACAGACAGACAGACAGAAAGAAAGAAAGACAGAAAGAAAGACAGACAGACAGACAGACAGACAGAAAGAAAGAATGAAAGAAAGAAAGGGTGATTAGGTGATATAGACAAAGAATTTATAGAAATTGATAAAAATGCTTTGTGATGATTCAAAATTTCGAAATAAAAATATATGGAAATAAAACTGTGACATAAACACGGGGAAGAAGAAAAAAATAAACATTGAAAGATTTTAGAAAGAAATGTGGAGAGAAATCGCAAAAAAAGTAAGTAAAAAGAAAATGCAAACACACTCACAAGGGTCCTCATGAACAAGGAGCTAAATCTCAAGAATTCCTTACAAAAAGGATGACATTAGTAAGATGTGAAGACAACTTGAAGCCAAGATGTATAAAGTGGCGTAATTAAAGTAATATTAAGCGACTTTGAGAAAAACGTGAAAAATTATGGAATCGATGGGATTTGATACAGAGGTGTTTATGGGGAAAAAAAAACAGGCATAGGAACAGGAACAAGTGAGACATCCTAATAGGAGTGAGCCCCCTAAAGCCAATCAAATAATCTCAGACATTCAGGATTACCTTGATCATCAATCGCAAAATACCCCCACTAGCTATTTTCTCAGCAATTCAGCTCCGGTGATCTGATGAGCTAGCCTTCTTTATCTGCATTAATCTGTCAATATTAATCTAGCTTTGGCAGTATATCTTCTAAAACTGGAACGATATAGAAGAGATTAATTTGTGAATAGAGAATTGTATTGTATTATGCTGAACATCCTTTTTAAATCAAACGTACTTATAAGTTCTTTAATACTGCATGAAGTGGGTCGCGAAACGGCCGTAAGCGAATGGAAGCCACGTGGTTAAATATACATGTATATACGTGTGTGTGTGCGTGTGTTCAAGAAAAGTCTGCCTGATAAAAGTTTGGGCTTTCTAACTGTCATCAGATTGTAATTTACTTTTGGTAGGTGGAGAAATGTAAATGAAAATATATTAGATGTGGTGGTGGTAGACAGAAGTGGTTGTGTAGGAAGCGGGGGAAAGAAGGGCCGAAAGAAAGTAAATGTTTGTAGTGGGTGTGTAAAGAGAATGGGATGGTGGAAAGAGTTTTCCTGGTTTGATAAGGAAACTTTGTTATTGTTTGGATTCGTTCAGACAAGTATGTAAATGAATAAACTTTTATAGGTGTTTATGAGGCAAGTGTCGCATTCAGGTCACAATTTGTGTTGGTTGAACCTTTTCTCATAATTAAATCATAAATACTTTGCACATAAAATAATGTTATGCTATTTTAGGTTTGATAAAAAATATATTTATACATGATACAGGCTCACTTTGTCACGAAGTGTAGATCATTTACATTAAACTACCTACAAAAGGAACATTCTACCAAAAAAAACTATATATAAATCAGAAGGGCCAAAGAAAATTAGTCAGATGACAGTCAGCCGAAATTTCGACGTTTTTGTCAATATTTTTCTTGAACAACTGTTGAGTGAACCGTCAATCTAATGTTAAATTGTTTTTATAAATAAGTTTACGCAAAAACAAACAACACACACATATAAGTGAATATATAGGCTACAGTTGTTTACCTTCGTAGCAGATATATTACACAGGAACACATATTTTCAAAGAGGCCATAGGCTATGTCTGTTTTCCCAAAATATGTTCTTTTTGGCTTCCATACAGAATCACTAAGAATATCGTTATCTGCCGAACACAGCAGAGAGACACAAGGAAAAGTTTACTGATTAGAAAAATAATTAATCTAGAATAAATACGTAAATTAGTATAGCATTTTGAGAATAAAAGTATTTTTTAGAGATTTAAAAAATAATATAAAAGTACAGTTATTCTAAATTCCATAGTACTTTGCATATTTTGTTTTTGTTGAATTTTATGAAGACCAGCTTGAATCATTTTCTCAATAGCTTAAGTGTAATAATTCTGAATATTCCTGAGTGAATCAATATTTCTAAATGAACTGCAAATTTTTCGCTTCTTTTGAAAGTAATTAATTCAAAATATAATAAAGACATTTGGTAATATTAATAAACCGTTCAAGGCCAGCACGGCAACATATATGCATATATATATATATATATATATATATATATATATAATGTTTGGAGAGAGGCGGAGAGTATTAGAGAGAGAGGGAGAGAGAGAGAGAGAGAGAGAGAGAAGGAGAGATACGTATATACAAACACACACACACATATGCACATCATATATGTATTTATTTATGCATGCATGTATTATCTGTATATATGTGTTTAAATATTTATTAAGGGATTTGTATCCAAGTATCCGTCGGTAATTGAATTTGTCTGCAGCTGATGTAAATCTCTTGCAGAAGCAAGGCCAAATTATTCTTTTATTCTTTTATTACTTTCAACCCGAAGGATGCTGCCATTCTGGAACATCGAATCTCTTAACTCTCTTTTACTCTTTTACTTGTTTCAGTCATTTGACTGTGGCCATGCTGGAGCACCGCCTTTAGTCGACCAAATCGACCGTAGGACTTATTCTTTGTAAGCCTAGTATTTACTCTATCGGTCTCTTTTGCCGAACCGCTAAATTTCTTTACCGGTTTAAATTTCCTTTAGATTTCTTTTAAATCTCCAAGAATGAGACTTCTTGGAAAATTCCGGGATCTTCCCGGAAAGTTCGGGAAAAATTCCTATAATTTTGTGGAAAATCCGAAGGATGAGGGACTTTCTGGAAAGTTCAGCGGAACAGACTTCCTCGAAAATTCCGATATATTCCTGGAAATTTCCGAGGATGAGGATGTTGTCCCATCTGCGTTTTCAGGAGGAACATGTCCCCCGATCTTCGAATGCTGAAACTTGAGAAGGAAGAATTTGCATACCGTTTGACGGACAGTGGTCTCCTGGCGTTGGTCTGGCGAGACAGAAAGTACGTGACCATGCTGAGTACGATGCACTTTGCTGCAATGTCTGAAACTGACAAACGGAATCGTGCAGGGACCCCATCATAAAACCCAATGTTGTACAGGGCTACAACAGAGCAATGAGTAGGTTGGATAGATCCGTTCAGCTGGTTACCACGCACAAATCTGCTCGAAGATTCGGAAAATGGTACAAAAAAATATTTTTGTACATTGTGGATATGGCACTCGTGAACGCACATCTGATCTGGCGAATGCTGGGTGGCGAAGTAAATGGACTCGCATTTCGCGAGGCTTTGATAAATGAAATTATCGAAGTTTCCGAGCTGCCCAACTACCGAACGCGTGGACGTCCTCACGCCCGACCGACTCCAAACCGACTTCTGAACTGATGCGGACATTTCCCGCACTTCATACCGCCAACGGGAAAAAAGCAGAAACTGGCATGGAAATGTGTTGTATGCACCTCACACCACCGTAGGCGCGCAGCCAGATATCGTTGTCCGGACTGTGATGTGTCCCTTTGCATATTACCGTGTTTTGAGTTGTACCACACGCAAGCTATATTTTGAACTTGAGCAGAATAACTCGTGCATATCGTATTATGATAAATAGATTCACATAGTTCGATTTCATAAACCGGTAGATGCGAGCTCGTTGGCACTTGTGTATTTGTGTAGCCTCATTAGATAAAAAACCGGAGCAGTGTCTCTCATGCTTCGGGTAATACCGACATCAAGGGGTTATTATTGTAGGATATGCTTTAACAGTTATTTGATTACTATTTCTAACATGTTAACGAACCCTCTAAGGTTCCTTCATTAGCTCGTGGTTTTGGCGCTGAACTGAACGTTAAGTTTGTTAGACATATCTATGTCAGAATCACTAACACCAATAGATACGTTTGTGTCGATGTCGTAAATTTCGAGAAGCCTGCTTAATGACCATATTTGGTCAATGGTTCTAGCACATACTTAGTATCATTTAGTTTATTATTATTTTCTAATTGATTATACCAACAATATTTGTTACATCTAATTTAAGTATGATATATTTATATCTAAAATCGGATATCCAGTTTTAATACGACCATGTAGTGTCTTTTCATGATAAATTGTTTGCAGTGCTAGCATTTGGAGTCATCAGTTTTCGTGGTATTTATAATCATGATTCTCGTGTGTATCATATGGAAAGGTCGTGATCTTGCGCGGGCGGATGAGTAGATGGATGGTAAACATTTTTACATTTATATTTGTAGCACACCAGTCAATGACTACAACGATTATTTAGGAACGTGTCTGTTCTCATGGATACCAACGTAATCTATACTTGTAAATCTACATATTTCTACATATACTCTTTTACTTGTTTCAGTCATTTGACTGCGGCCATGCTGGAGTACCGCCTTTAGTCGAGCAAAACAACCCCAGGATGTATTCTTTGTAAGCCCAGTACTTATTCTATCGGTCTCTTTTGCCGAACCGCTAAGTTACGGGAACGTAAACACACCAGCATCGGTTGTCAAGCGATGCTGGGAGGACAAACAGATACACAAATATATACACACACATATACGACGGGCTTCTTCCAGTTTCCGTCTATCAAATCCACTCACAAGGCTTTGGTTGGCCCGAGGCTATAGTAGAAGACACTTGCCCAAGGTGACACGCAGTGGGACTGATCCCGGAACCATGTGGTTGGTAAGCGGCTACTTACCACACAACCACTCCTGCGCCTATATATGCACATTGAAAATTCATCTGTCTCCGTGTTCCATAGTATAACGAATTATCATATGCATAGTTTATTGGAAATTCAACGGTTTCTCTGTATCATCATATAGCATTGTTTAGATAGTCAGGCACTCCGTCGGTTGCGACGACAAGGGTTCCTGTTGATCCGTTCAAAGGAACGGCCTACTTGTCAAGTTACTGGCATTTCTTTCTGTCTTTATGCTCTGAGTTCAAATTTTGCGAAAGTCGACTTTGACTTTTATCCTTTCGCAGGTCGATGAAATGATTACCAGTGCCAAAATTTGAAACCAATATTTCACATTCTTTAATTTCAAATTCAAAATTCTAAATCTTGTCTCGTGTTGTAAGGAGGTAGTTACCTCCCTTCTATTAACAGCCGTAACTAGAGGGCACTACCTGTATCAGAAATAATTACGCTCAGAAAATTTGAATTCAAAATTAATAAATTTGCCGATAACAAATGGCGTCCTGTTTTTTCCCAGTATTCTTTTAGATGTTTATCTTGAATATTTAGTTGTTCGGGCCACCCGTTATCGATGAATTACTTAATTGGAATATTATCAATATCAGACTTTAAGACTGATTCGATTCGTTCTTGTTTTTCCTTAGTAACCGGCACTCTATGACAATTTCCATGATTTAATGCATCTCAAATCCAGATAGTTTGTGTTTATGACTTGTCAAAATTGTAATCAGCTCCGATCGGTATTCTTGATAAGGCATCGGCATTTTTGTGTTGCTCTGGAGCCTTAAACCGTATTGTATATTTATAGAAAGATAATCACATAGCTAAACGCTGCAATCGTTGAATGCGAGTACAGTTCTTTTTTTTTTCCTCTGCTGAAAACATGTGTAATACAGACGTATAGTAATAATTGAAAATATTGTCCGTATAGGAATTGATTGAAATTATGAAGACCTAATATAATAGCTATTAGAGCTTTATCTATTTGTGAATATTACTGTTGGTCTGCAGTCAATGTTTTTGTTGCATGAGCCAATGGACGTTCGACTCCATTTCCACGTTTTATGAGAACTACACCAGCACTAATGGAGGCACATATACTGGTAAAATTTAGGCGGCGAGCTGGTAGAAACGTTAGCGCGCCGGGCGAAATGCTTAGCAGTATTTCGTCTACCGTTACGTTGTGAGTTCAAATTCCGCCGAGGTCGACTTTGCCTTTCATCCTTTCGGTGTCAATAAATAAAGTATCAGTTGCGCACTGGGGTCGATGTAATCGACTTAATCCCTTTGTCTGTCCTTGTTTGTCCCCTCTATGTTTAGCCCCTTGTGGGCAGTAAAGAAATATATACTGGTAAAATTTTCATTATCATATGCAAGCTTGGTAGCCTCAAACAGTTGTTTCAACTCATTAAAACTGCATTGATAATCACTACACGTGACACTCAGAGAAGCAAAAAAAAACTGACCCGACCAAAATAAAATAGATTATCAATTCCTACTATGAGAGAGAGAAAGAGAGAGAGAGAGAGAGAGAGAGAGAGAGAGAGAGAGAGAGAGAGAGAGAGAGATGGAATGATGCAAAAACAAATAAAATTGCATACACAATATATAATGTATACATGTAAATAGAGAGAAAGCAAAGACTGAAATTTTCAGATTAATATTCAGGTATATATATATATATGGATATTTATATATTAACAAAACAAACTTACACAGAGTACAAAGACACAGAAAAATGAAAGGAAAAAATACGACAGCTGTTTCTGAGGGCTCGGAGTTATTTCATGATGTTGGCAGAAACAGCTGTCAGACTTATTCCCTTTGCTTTTCCGTATCTTTGTACTCTGTGTAGGTTTGCTCTGTCATTAATAGATATACAAATATCTATATATTTATACTTGAATATTCATTGTCTGAAAGTTTTTACTCTTTGCTTTCTCTCTATTTACA
>NC_043009.1:59976851-59984351 GCF_006345805.1 Octopus sinensis
ATGGCCCAGTGGACTCGCGGTCGTAAGAACGCGATTTCGATTCCCAGACCGGGCATTGTGAGTGTTTATTGAGCAAAAACACCTAAGCTCTACGATGCTCCGGCGGGGGGTAGTGGTGAACCCCACTGTACTCTTTCACCACAACTTTCTCTCACTCTTTCTTCCTCCTTCTGCCACAAAGCAGAGGAACCATGGTGTAACCCACTATGGTGTGGTAAACTTTCAAACTCTAGTCTAGATTGCGAATCCTCTGTACCCCAGGATGGTTCAGCTCTCCACCCGCTAAAAGCCACCGTTTACGGAATGAGGATAACAACGTAGCTTTCGCACCCGTACAACCGCCAGTCTATCGCATGTGGTGGGTGGATCTTCAAGTTGCTACACGCATTCTTAGTTGTTTAGAGTAGGCTCGAATTAGAGATTATCCTTTGTGGCTAATGACGTTAGTCCTGATTGGAAGAAGAAGAAGACAACTATATCAGGAATAGCAAGAGCAGCAGCAATGACAGCAACAATAATTGCAGAGACAGCAGTCGCTGCGACAACAGCAGCAACCGTTCAAGAATCTGGACCTGGAGATCTCCATTTCCAGCGACTTCGAGGGTCACCTCCCAGTGGTGTCGGGCGTCAACGAAGAGCCCTCGACTACATCAAGAGAACCAAATTTTTTTCCCAAGGTCTGGGGTCTCCCGCCCCTAAGCCCTAGACCATCACCTAATCACCCTTACCCGTCTTGTTGCTTAACAACAACAACAACAACAACATCAGCAGCATTAGTGGGTAATGGTGATGACACCCTCGGCTAGATTCTGGACGTTTATGTGAATCAGTCAACTGTAAATGGGCTGTATATGTTGAAGCCCAACTCCCATTTGTCTCTGTACTGTCTCAAATATGCTTTTTGTATCCCTTGTGGCCAATAAAGTGAGTAGGCCAATAAAGGCGTGGGAGTGGCTGTGTGGTAAGTAGTTTGCTTACCAACCACATGGTTCCGGGTTCAGCCCCACTGTGTAGCACCTTGGACAAGTGTTTTCTACTATAGCCTCGGGCCGACCAAAGCCTTGTGAGTGGATTTGGTAGATGGAAACTGAAAGAAGCCCATCGTATATATATATAATATATATATATATATATATTATATATATATATATATGTGTGTGTGTGTGTGTGTGTGTGTGTGCGTGTATGTTTGGTGTTGTGTCTGTCCCCCCCAACATCGCTTGACAACCGATGCTGGTGTGTTTATGTCCCCGTAACTTAGCGGTTCGGCAAAAGCGATTGATAGAATAAGTACTAGGCTTACAAAGAATAAGTCCTGGGGTCGATTTGCCCGACTAAAAGGCGGTGCTCTAGCATGGCCACATTGATTTGACTGAAACAAGTAAAAGAGTAAAAAGAGTAAAAGAGACTATTAGTATCAGTAGTAGTTGTAGTAGCCGCAGAAAGAACAGCAGCCGAAAAGAATGTGATGAAAAAGAGTTCCAGCCTTGACAAACTGATTTGCTAATTTTGTGGCACAATATATCTAGGTCTACATGACTCTAATGTCTTTCTTTTAAATGATGGTAGAGAATGGAATTTAAGAGAGCGGTTTGGCTGGTATTTCTAGCAGGCCTTCTTCGTTGGCTCTTTATGTACAAATCATATCTTGTGATTGATATAATCGACTCCGCCCTAACTTCCCCGATAACGTGTGACCATGTGACAAATTTAGATACCATTATTATTAAATTAGAGCAATAACAACTGCAGAGTTGATCAGATATCGATCTCGTTGTTATAGCTATAATATTGACATAATATTATTAAATTATTATGTAATCTTATTAGGGAAGCATATAAACAAACAGAAATGTGTCTTCTGATATCAGAATTGAACCCTGATACATATAATCATTTATACAAACAAACGCCTGCACACATACACAAACACACACATATACACACATGAAGACATAATACATTTGCAAAAGCAGATACACACACACTCACACATACACATACACACGCGCATATATAAACATACGCACACTCTACGCATACACACACATACACATTCATACACTGGCAATGCTACGCTAACACACACATAGAGAAGCATTAATACACCTATACACACATTCATGTATATACACATGTGGAGGCGCAATGATCGAGTGGTTAGGGCAGCGGACTCGCGATCGTGGGATCGCGGTTTCGATTCCCAGACCGGGATTTTTTAGTGTTTATTGAGCGAAAACACCTAAAGCTCCACGAGGCTCCGGCAGAGGCTGGTAGCGAACCCTGCTGTACTCTTTCACCACAACTTTCTCTCTTTCTTCCTGTTTGTGTTGTGCCTGTATTTCAAAGGGCCAGCTTTGTCACACTCTGTGTCATGCTGAATCCCCTCGAGAACTACGTCAGGGTACACGTGTCTGTGGAGTGCTCAGCCACTTGCAGGTTAATTTCACGAGCAGGCTCTTCTGTTGATCGGATCAACTGGAACCTTCGTCGTCGTAACCGACAGAGAGTCACGTATGTACATATACACACACAGAAATAGCGTGGGAGCTGCTATGTAGATGCTCAACCTGCTAGTAATAGGAGGCAAATCTCAAATCATTTTATACGAATGAAGAAACGGAAGGACACATTGCTCAATGTATTCCATGATATATAAACCGATGAGGTCATTTATAGTTCTTTAGTTATTTGACTGCGGCCATGCTGGAGCACCGCCTTTAGTCGAACAAATCGACCCCAGGACTTATTCTTTGTAAGCCTAGTACTTATTCTATCGTTCTCTTTTGCCGAACCGCTAAGTTGCGGGGTCGTAAACACAGCAACATCGGTTGTCAAAGCGATGGTGGGGGAACAAACACAGACACACAAATACATACACACACAAACACACACACACACACACACACACATATATATATATATATATATACGATGGGCTTCTTTCAGTTTCCGTCTACCAAATCCACTCACAAGGCTTTGGTTGGCCCAAGGCTATAGTAGAAGGCACTTGCCCAAGGCTATAGTAGAAGACACCTGCCCATTGGACGAGGGGAGGGCGTTTTGCTCGTATTCATATATTAATGATATGTGATATTTTTCATTCTATTATATATTGTATCATGCATACTTACGTTATTACTCTAAATAACATAACGTACCATATCGGAACTCCGTCGGTTACGACGACAAGTACTCCACTTGATCCGATCAAGAAAACAGCCTGCCCAAGAAATTAATGTGCAAATGGTTGAGCACTTCACAGATACGCGTAGACTTCACGTAGTTTTCAATTGTTATCAGTACCTATATAATCGCTGACAGATAAAAACACATTTTCGAGCCTTCTACAGCCCAGCAGAATATCGGGAACGTGATATCTGGAGGGAGAGGATGCAGCAACATTAGACTGGTGGTCACTATCAGCTGAATAAACTGGAGTAACGTGGAACGAAGAGCTTTGTTTAAAGATTCAATCAATACGCCACCCATCGTACATTAGTGTTGCATGTAAACAACCCAGGGCAGCAAAGAAATACTTCCCCTGGTTTGGTAAGTTATATATATATATAAAAAAAACTGAGTTTTCATGCTTCAACAAGTCTATATCTCGAACACTATAATCTTATTTTCTCCATCTGGAGAAGTCAATAAGCTAAATATTTCATCATTTGCAATCTCTGATTGCAAAGGTTGCAGAAATTAATTTTCATTAATTACACTCGTGTGTGTGCAAAATAATTTAATAACTGACTAAATACACAAGGTGAAAGATTTGCGGATCAATATATTCAACTCTCTATCAAGCATTCGCAAATATTACGTACAACGTGGTAGAATGTAGGAAAAAGCAGATGTATGATAGTTAGCAGCGGGTTTAGAAAAAGAGGGAAAAGGTTCGTCTCTTCTTCCCTTCAAACAGATAATATTCAGTATTAGAGAGATTATCATGAGATTACATAATAATACACAATATGGAAAGCATGAGGAACATTGCATAAAACACATAACTATATATATATATAGAAACATATACGACGGGCTTCTTTCTGTTTCCGCCTACCAAATCCACTCACAAGGCTTTGGTCGGCCCGAGGCTATAGTAGAAGACACTTGCCCAATGTGCCACACAGTGGGACTGAACCCGGAACCATGTGGTTCGTAAGCAAGCTACTTACCACACAGCCACTCATACGCCTATATATATATATATATATATATATATATATATATATATATATATATTTCTTTACTACCCACAAGGGGCTAAACACAGAGGGGACAAACAAGGACAGACAAAGCGATTAAGTCGATTCCATCGACCCCAGTGCGTAACTGGTACTTAATTTATCGACCCCGAAAGGATGAAAGGCAAAGTCAACCTCGGCGGAATTTGAACTCAGAACGTAACGGCAGACGAAATACTGCTACGCATTTCGCCCGGCGTGCTAACGATTCCGCCAGCTCCAATTTTGGCACAAGATTAGCAGTTTTGAAGGGAGAAGACAAGTCAGTTGTATTGATCCCTGTAATTGATTGGTACTTTATTTCATTGCTCCCGAAAGGATGAAAGATAAAGTTAACCTCGGCGGTATTTGAACACAGAACATAAAGAGCCGGAAAAAAACTGCAACAAAGCTAACGATTCCGCCAGCTCATGTTTCTAATATAGACTCAGGGCCGGAAATTTGCAGGGAGGAGGGAGAGGAGTTAGTCGATTAAATCGAACCCCATCCCACCTATTGTGGTGTCTTACCAGTTCTTTATTCTATTGACCCAGAAGGGCAAAAAACTTAATGGATCTTCGTGGTGTTTGAACTCAAAATGTAAAAGCGCTGTAGCTAAACATACGAAGCCATTTTGTCGTGCTCCTCATCGATTCTGTCAACACACTTGACATAATCTAGGAACGTAATATAAGTAAGATGATACAAGGAAGTAATTATATAAGAATGACATGAGTGTTTCTCTGCAGCCGAGAAACAATTCCGTTCCATTTATTCAATTGATATTCTGCTATTCGAATGTTCTTCCAATCGCCTACAGTTGCAATTGGAAACGTCAATTATTTTTAATTATTTCACATCTCGGTTTACATTTTCTGTTGTGATTTAGAATAGCCGAGGAAAAAAGAAAAGAAAAAGAAAAACTAAAACAAAATTTAAAAAAATAAAAAAGGTAATAAAACAAGAAGAAATGGTTAAATTGTTGTTTGTAATTTTGTAAATGATTCCAGGAATATTTTCGTAAAGAATATCCTGACATTTCCTTAAATTTTCAACTGCAGGAAATTATTGTTGTTGTACTAATAGTAGTAGTAGTAGTAGTAGTAGCGGTTGTTGTTATTATTGCCGTCACTGTCTAAGTAGTAGTTGTAGTAGCAGTAGCAGCAGCAACTGTGGCAATAGCAGCAGCAGCAGCAGCAGCAGCAACAACAACATCAACAACCACAACAGGTAAGCAGACTCCGATAACAAAATCGAAAATAAAGCGATAAACTCACAAATACTGACGAGGACGTAAACAAACAGAAATAAATTAATAATAATAATAATAATAATAATAATAATAATAATAATAATAATAATAATAACAATAATAATAATAATAATAATAACAATAATAATAATAATAATGGTATAAAAGATGGGCTACAGCAAATATTCTGCTCATTACCACAGATTTGCCTGTCAGTTGCTTGACCTTAACCAGTTGAGCATGTCCCTTAGTGGCTGACGATATGTGCATCTCTGATCACGAGCAGAAGTAGTGGGGGAGCATCATAGCCATGTGTTGAGAGGGATTCTTTGGGGTTTGAATAATTCACCTCTGGAAACATGGGTGGTTCTTTCAACATCCTTAAACAACCCTTATTCAGGGACCTTTTGAGCGGGATGGGCTACTCAACCTGAAGAAAATTCTAACTGGGCCCCACCTGCAAGGTCATGTGCTGTTTATCTTGATATGAGATCACCATGTCGCGCACATATGGTTGTGATGCATGTGCCTGGTGTACCCTTATCAGACGGGTAGTCATGATGGGTATAGTGGGCTTCGTATAGTTTACCCCAGTGTCACTTTGATGGCATGCACTGCTCTCTCACTCAATAATAATAATAATAATAATAATAATAATAATAATAATAATAATAATAATAATAATAATAATAATAATAATAATAATAATAATAATAATAATAATAATAATAATAATAATATTAACAACAACAACAACAACAACAACAACAACAACAACAATAATAATAATAATAATAATAATAATGATCTTTTCTACTCTAGGCATAACACCCGAAATTCTAGGGGAGGGGGCCAGTCCATTAGATCAACCCTAGTACGCAACTGGTACTTAATTTATCGACCTCGGAAGGATGAAAGGCAAAGTCGACCTCGTCGGAATTTGAACTGAGAACGTAAAGACAGACGAAATACTGCAAAGCATTTCGCCCGACGTGCTAACGTTTCTGCCAGATAATTTCATTTATTCGCCAGAAGAGCGAAGGATGAGGGGGACAATACAAAAACAGACATAAAGTGTGGGGGTTTACATATAATGAAAAGGTAAAAAAAAAAATGAAAGAAAGTACACACGGTATACATTGAAAAATAAAGGGCATATACATAACATAACTTAGATAATTTAGATATGTTTCGACCAAAGGTTGATCCGAGACATGTCTATCTTAATAGCACCACCTGATAGGATTAGTATACAAAGGTTAAAAAAAGTGGCGGGGAGCATGATAGAGATGTGGCCCTCCTGATACAGGAAGGCCTCTAGGGATAATCGAGGAACCTCACTGTCAGGGATTTCCATGACACCCCAGGAGCAATTGTCATCTCCAATTCCTTCTCTCCGACTTACAGGTCTACACTTAGAGAGGTGCCATCCACTCTTGCCATTGTCGCAACTTTCCCCCACCTTTCACTAAACTCACTCGAAGACAACACTTCCCTCGCCACTCTCAATTTCTATATTAAGCCTTGTCCTATTTCTTTACTACCCACAAGGGGCTAAACACAGAGAGGACAAACAAGGACAGACAAACGGATTAAGTCGATTATATCGACTCCAGTGCGTAACTGGTACTTAATTTATCGACTCCGAAAGGATGAAAGGCAAAGTTGACCTCGGCGGAATTTGAACTCAGAACGTAACGGCAGACGAAATACCGCAAAGCATTTCGCCCAGCGTGTTAACGATCCTGCCAGCCCGCCGCTTTCAGCCTTGTCCACCAAACGACCTCTTTCGCAACAGCGACCAGGCAAAGGATAGCTGCTTTGCCTGCCCGACTGGAAGAGAGCAGCGGTGCGATCATCACTACAGACATAGCCGACAGACGGATCCGTCCCACATATGACAGCAGCTGTTCGACATAACCCCACAAGTCAACAACGCTCGGACACTGAACGAGGGCGTGCAGAGCAGTTTCGTCACTCTGCGCAGACCACGGACAAGCCCGTCTCACAGCACATCCGTGC
>NC_043009.1:59989351-60020837 GCF_006345805.1 Octopus sinensis
TCGTTTCTTTTCGCCGCCGAACTGCTACGTTACGGGGACGTAAACAAACCAACACCGATAGTCAAGTGGTGGGGGATAAACGCGGACATACACACGCATACATATATACATACATACACGATATATCTATCTATCTATCTATCTATCTATCTATCTATCTATCTATCTATCTATCTATCTATCTATCTATCTATCTATCTACTATCTATCTATCTAGAACGGGAACGTGAAACTCAGAGTAACAGATTTGTTGAATTTCTTTCTAATTTTCCTGCTGCTTTTAAATAAAGCATATTACTCTACCACTGGTATTTGAGTACTATTTTCTCCGCTTTTCTCCGGTTTATGTTCATTTATGTGTTTACTCCGGTATATATATATATATATATAATATATATATACGTCTATCAATATATCTCTCTGTTTGTCTCTGTTTAACTCTCTATCTATCTATCTAACTACCTCTACACATATTCACACATATATATATGTATATATATAGATATATATCCATCAATATATCTATCATCTATCTGTTTGTCTATCTATCTACCTATCTATCTATCTATCTATCTATCTATCTATCTATCTATCTATCTATCTATCTATCTATCTATCAATCTCTATACATATTCACAAACACACACACATACACACACATATATACATACATGCATACATATATGTATGAATGAATGTATGTATGCATGTACACATACTTGGATACGTAGTACATACATGTACAAGCGTATAAGAGTAAAATAACAGTACATATAACTCGGGAGTAATTCTCGTCTCTACGTCGGATTAAGACGAAATATGTTGCTTTTTATAACAATCAAGAAAAGCTGTGTTTAAATCTCGAATGAAAAGTATGACGTCTCTGATGACGTAAGTGGTGGAAACTAGTTTATTCATTCAGTAAAGAAAAATATCATACATCACGTGATGATTGTTGTTGTACAGGCCTAGGTTATCCCTGCAAATGCAGGCTATCTTTATATATAAAAGTCAAGTTGTGTGTCTGTCTCCTACGATTTAGATTCCTAACTACTCCCACATTTTGCGGTGCAGTGTAACCAAAACCGGGTATCTTATAGTCGTGATTCATATCGAGCCCTTCTGGGTATTAGCGCGCGTCTACGATGAGTCTACGATTAAAAAAAAATTACCATCATTTTTCCCATTTTTAATGCATTTCTTTTGCTATTATATAAGGGAAGTAACTCTCTAAAAATATATTATTAAATCTCAGAACGTAAAAAGCTACAGTAACACCCCCCCCCCTTTTGTGGTTAGCCATATTGAGACGGCTATTATACTTTACATCTCTGAAAATGCTTATATAGTTATTTCCCTTACAAACCGAGCAACGCCGGGCGATACTGCTAGTTGTACATAAGGAGATCAGTCGAAGGAAAAGGCAGAAGCTGCAGCGCTGCTGTATCATGTCCCTTTTTAAGTGAGGTCAATACTACGCAATTAAGCTTGTAATGAGGAATTGTATGGAGTTCAGTGACACAGCAGAACCATTCCTCTTTCTCTTACTTTCTTTTTAAAGGTTCACTCATTGGAATGCAGTCATGCTGAGGCACCAGTTTAAAGAGTTTAGGTGAAACAAATCGACTCCAGTAACTTATTCTTTTTTAAAGTTGTGGTGCTAATTCTATCAGTTTCTTTTCGCCGCCGAACTGCTACGTTACGGGGACGTAAACAAACCAACACCGATAGTCAAGTGGTGGGGGATAAACGCGGACATACACACGCATACATATATACATACATACACGATATATCTATCTATCTATCTATCTATCTATCTATCTATCTATCTATATCTATCTATCTATCTATCTATCTATCTATCTATCTATCTATCTAGAACGGGAACGTGAAACTCAGAGTAACAGATTTTGTTGAATTTTCTGCTGCTTTTAAATAAAGCATATTACTCTACCACTGGTATTTGAGTACTATTTTCTCCACCTTGTTTCACATTTATGTGTTTACTCCGGTATATATATATATATATATATATATATATATACACGCGATACACACACACACGATACACAGTTTGCGTTTACCAAATTCACTCACATTGAATTGGTCGGTTAGACACTATAATAGAAAATGCTTGCCAAGAGTGCCACAGAGTGGAACTGAACCCGAAACCACAAGGTTGCAAAGCGAGTTTCTTAACTATACCACCATGCCTGCACAGTTATTTTCTGATCTATTTCTGTACACATGTTGCTTTTCTCGGGTTGAGAAAACCTATAATAAATGTTGTTCCAGCTAAAACATGTCGCTATCATGGGTCAGCTTATTATTTCAGTGGTCGCAGTGGCGGAGTCAAATGATGCCAACTTAGCCAAGACGCGACAAGTGCTACTAATCTGTCCCATAGCATTTCGTGTATACTTTTAAAGTTGACGGTGCGTATATTTTGTTTAAGACAGTGAAAAATATTTCATGTTTCTACACCCGAAGGAATGCGTATGTTATATATATCTTTCTTTAAAAGTATTGACTTTCAGGCCGGGTAGTTTCTTGTGAAATGGATGTAAGAACTTTGCTGATGACGAAGGTGTTTAAAACTGTATGGTATGACGTGTGAAAGGGTTTTTGTTATTGAAGTCATTAAGTATCCTCTGTGTTAAGTTCGTGAGTAGAATAGTACAGTGGTTTGAACCCGTGATGTGATCTGGATAGGGCAATGTGTGGGTTAGTGATGTAAATGACGGGAACGTTTGAAGTTGTGTGTAAAGTGTAAAGTGGTGATGAGTCTGTTTGATGATTTTGGAATTATGCGCGTGTGTACGTACTTCTGCACTTATTTGTATTCTTTTATTCTTTTCATTGTTTCAGTCATTTGACTGCGACCACGCTGGAGCATAACCTTAAAGGATGTTAGTCGAAGAAATCGACCCCAGGACTTATTCTTTGTAAGCCTAGTGCATATTCTATTGGTCTCTTTTGCCGAACCGCTAAGTTACCAGGGACGTAAACACACCAGAATCGGATCTATATTAACTTCATTTATAGGGGTTAAGGGTACACCTCGATCATCTCTATGTTTACTTTATTTATTGTCCTAGTTTTATTTATTTAATTTTATCCCTAATCATATTCTAATCAATCTGTAAACCCTTCACCCGAGCATATAATAATACAAATCATAAATCGTAATATTTAGTCTGCCGAAATGTATTGGTAGGTCCACGTATAACATCTCAAGGTACATCTATTTTCTCTGATGAAAATATGCTCCTCACGTGACATAAATTTAAATTTAATGTACTAATTTGTAATTGAATTAATGAGTATTAATTGAAACGGCTGTAACAAGTTAAGATGACCAATTTGTTAATAATAAATAATTGTTAACTTCCTTATCTCCATTTTCTTTTCTTCTTCTTCTAACTGGATATAAACTATATGCTTAATATATACACACCGGTGTTGAAGTGGCTACGAATATTGCTTGTTAGTACACTGCATTGATCTGTTAGAGAGACTTTAGAACTAGCATTTTTGCTTTGGTATACACACACACACACACACACACACACATACACACTCACACACACACACAAACACACACATATATATATATATATACATATATACATTTTTCTCTATATGTAGGTATATACAACTAAATATATTCAGAAAATAAACACATACGCAGAAGCATATATATATTTACACACAAAAATAAACTTACATTGAGCTTGAAAATACAGACTACTAAGGAGAGAATGCATAGTTTTATATCCGTCCACGATATTTTTAACATACCATCTGTTAATTATGAACATACCGATTATTACAAAATTCCGTGTTTCTAGAAACAGCTGTCGAGTTAACGGAAAACTTAGCCTTCTCTCCTTAGTATTCTGTATATTTTAAGCTGTCTGTAAATCTATTTATCTATGTTTGTATATAAATATCTACATGCTTGTGCATTTATGTTTATTTTCTGAACATATTTAGTTATATGTATCCATATATATTTGTGAACGTATATATGTATATTTATTTAGAGAAAGCCTAATAATATATACGTTATTATTTATGCAAAAGGTGTTCTTTATAATCCAAGTGCCTCATGTATAAGAATAGCGAACTACAGCTACCAAACTGTATTCTAATCGAAATAATCCAAAGGAAGATTAAAAAACGAGGTACCTTCTGACGAAGCACATCTCTACATATGGATGCACCACCACTATTTGTACAGCGTCTCATCTGTGAGGCATCGGTGCACGATAGGTCGAAACGATCGTAGTTTCATGAAATTACATTATATACCATAAAACCTCCCCAAACTAGAAACCATTAATTATGTATCATCTTAGCATAATAAAATTACCGATGTAAACAATCAATTAAAATCAATATATGTAACGAATATAAATCATAAACCTTCATAAATGTTTATCCTCACGGTAATGAAGGACAAACCAGAATAACGAAGAAAACCTGATTATAGAAAGTATTTAGTGTAATATATTCACTTAAAAACCTATAAATATTGAAAACAAAAAGTGACTAATACAAACAAATCATATCGAAGATATTCCTAATTTAAAACTACTAAATTCTACGTGCCGTAAATGAATGAGCTAAAGTACACACGTACTTCTTACGTCTTAATCCCATTGCTGGCAGCAACCAAAAAGCAGTTAACATACAAAAGTCGGAAGTCCATACCGACTTCCTAACGGAAATGACATTGCACCCAATAATATAAATCATCTCTCGATATATAAACGGCAAAATGTCTGTCTGTGTGTGTGTCCTTTATGCAA
This sequence comes from Octopus sinensis, assembly GCF_006345805.1. Classification (NCBI taxonomy): domain Eukaryota; kingdom Metazoa; phylum Mollusca; class Cephalopoda; order Octopoda; family Octopodidae; genus Octopus; species Octopus sinensis. The sequence goes on from NC_043009.1 coordinate 59,994,169, forward strand.
ATCCACAATTTTTCAGTTAGAAGGCTCGCACTTTCTATGGTCATTTAAAACCGTCCAAGGGTGGTCGTGCACATCTTTACATTTCCCCGGTCACCCCGCAAAGTCATTAAAAAATCAATAGAAGTGACATTTTTGTGAATTTTCTACCCAAAACCCAATCAAAATACCCGAAACTTGATACGCCAATTGAATGCCAGCTAGCTGTATGTGATTGGTCGGAGATTTGGACAGTGCTCACGTCTATGTGCACACGCACGCAGCTGTACATGCATGCACTAGCACTATGACCCGGCAACGCCGGGTCGGGTCATAGTGCTAGTTCTTTTTAATCTTTTACTGTTTCTTTGTTTTAGTCCATATACTGTGACCATACTGGGGCACCGCATTGAAGTAATTTTAGTCGAATTTTAGCCAATCGGTCTCTTTTGACGAGCAGCTAATTTACGGGGATGCAAATACACCAACACTGGTTGTCAAGCGGTGGTGGGGGTGCAAACACACACGCGCGCGGGCGCGCACACACACACGCATACACACACATGTATGTTTGTGTGTATATGAGTGGATTTGGCAGACGGAAACTGAAAGAAGCCAGTCGTATATATATATATATATATATATATATTATATATATATGTATGTGTGTGTGTGTGTGTCTGTACGTGTGTGTCTTTTTGTTTGTGTTTGGTCCTCCCCCCCACCATCGTTTAACAACCGATATTAGTGTGTTTACGTCTTTGTGGTTTAGCGGTAGCGGTTCAGCAAAAGAGACCAATAGAATTAGTACAAGGCTTACAAAGAATAAGTCCTGGGGTCGATTACTTCGATTAAAGCCCCCTTAGGGTGGTGCTCCAGCATGGCCGCAGTCAAATGACTGATACAAGTAAAAGAATAATAGAATACGACGGGTTTCTTTCAGCTTCAGTCGACCAAATCCATTTATGCTATAGCAGAAGACACTTGCCCAAGGTGCCACGCAGTGGGACTGAACACGGAACCATGTGGTTGGGAAGCAAGCTTCTTACCACGCAACCATGCCTGCGCCTGCACACGGACAGTCAACTAATAAACTGCAAAATAACGACTTAATCCTTCGCCTTTAAACTAATCCCTCCTTAGTTTTGATTGAAACTAATCCCTCCTGAGAATTTTACTCAATTAAAAATTAGAGATCACTCCATATTTTCTCAAGATTTCCCGTTATTTCCCCAAGCAATAGTTAAAAAATTCTAACTAATGTAACCTTTTTCCATATAACTTTTTCCTTCTATCCAAAAAATTCCAATCACATTTATATTTCTACCGCATCTAATTACATGGCGGAAAATACGTTGTAACCTATCCCAACAGGAATTCTAAATTGCATCCAGAGTAAAGATGTAATGCTAAAAATAAAAGTATCAGTTTTATTATGAATTTTTGTCACAGACTTTTTATTTACACTGCGCACCTTAACATCCAAATAGTTAACCTCGTTCATTGTGTCGCTATTTCTAGTCGCTTCGAGATTTTTCGGATATATTTTCCCTATTCAAAATAATTGTAGTCAGGAAAGAAAATATCGATATATTTTCTTTCACCATTCACTGAGTGGTTTGACTAAAAAACCTATCTTAAAGTTCGAGGGTCTTTAAAATCGAAAAGTAACATCGAATCAGGTAACTCCAATGGGATCAGTAAACCGAATTTTTTTCCATGATATAATCAGTATATCTGTATAGAATGCACTCCTTTGGATATCTTCTGTTAGCCATTTTGCTCTATATGGCCAACGGATGTTCATATATATATATGTATATATATATGCACATAAACATATGTATACATACAAACATATATATATATGTATGTATGTGTATATATATATATAAAATATAAATTAGAGATAAAACCACTATTATGCAACTCAAACAGTGATAAACATAAACCAAAACATAAAAAACAAATAAAATATACTTTTATAAAACATATAACTAGATCACAAAAAGTATAAAAATGAATAATCAATATATAAGTAAAAACCATAAAAGAATATATATATATAAATCTTTATATATATATATATATATATTCTTTTTATGCTTTATTGTTTCAGTCATTTGACTGCGGCCATGCTGGAGAACCGCCTTTAGTCGAGCAAATCGACCCCAGGACTTATTCTTTGTAAGCCTAGTACTTATTCTATCGGTTTCTTTTGCCGAACCGCTAAGTTACGGGGACGTAAACACACCAGCATCAGTTGTCAAGTGATGGTGAGGGGACAAACACAGACACACAAACACACATACGAACATACATGCATATATACATGCATACATACATACATACATACATACATACATACATACATACATACATACATACATATATATATATATATATATATATATATATATATATGCATATATATATATATATATACGACGGGCTTCTTTCAGTTTCCGTCTACCAAATCCATTCACAAGGCCTTGGTCGGCACGACGCTATAGTAGAAGACACTTGTCCAAGGTGCCACTCAGTGGGACTGAACTCAGAACCATGTGGTTGGTAAGCAAGGGGTAAAAGTTATTAAAATAATAATTTATACCAGTGGTTAGAATGCATAAAAAAAGTCGGTAGGCATAAATGTTTTTATGATATATATATGAGTGTATAAAATTTTTGAAACAAAATTAGGCTTTGACACTGCAGTTTGGCATGGAGGAAAGTAATTTCTCGCTTAAAGCAACGCCTCCTGCAGTCTGCAGAAGGCGCCCTGAGATGATTATGGTGTTATTGCATTATCTTGTTCAAAGCGAGAATTTTAACTTCACAGCACACTGTAATGAAAGAAATCATTTACGTGTACAAATACGCCCCAAACATATTTGGACTGATCTAAAGTTTAGGCTTATGTAATGTATTGTATTGTACTGTATTGTATTATATGTATGTATGTATGTATGTATGTATGTATGTCTGTCTGTATGTATGTATGTATGTATGTATGTATGCTTGTACGTATGTATGTAATGATAATAGTTGTTTTCTTAAACATATATATACATAAGTATATATATACATATATATATGTATGTATATATGTATATATATACATACATATTTTTCTTACATTTTTCTATTTTTTCCTATTAGATCAGGAGGAGGTAGTAAGGTATTAGGGTCTTAATTCGGTTGAGATTAAACATGATAAATTTTGTCCTATTGTTATATATATATATATATACGTATATATATGCATGTATATATGTATATAAATATATATGTATATATATGTATGTATATATGTACGTATGTATATACATATGTATATATATATATATATATATATATATGTTATATATATATATATATATATGTGTATGTTATATGTATATATATATATATATATTTATATATGTACGTACTTGCATTATATATGCATGTATATATGTATATATATGTATGTATATATGTATATATATATATTTTATATATATAATGTATATATATATACATATATAATATATATATATATATATAAATAATAAATATTAGGGAATATATCCAAATTTACAGGGAAAAAAAATCAGATTTAGGATTAAATCCAATTTTATAGTAAAATATTATAAAATTTATTTGAGACAAAACCACTATTTTGCAAAACAAACAAGGAAAGACTTAATCAATACATAAAATTTAATAAATAGTCAAAAATTTTGTATATTGAGTGTAATACCTCAATTTCGCAAATTATGGATTTTACAGGTAAGATAGAACCGCTGTTTTGGGATTCATCTTTGAAAGATATTCCTATTCCTTCTAGAAAGGAATTTATCTTGAAACTTGTTAATAATGTTAAAGATTTTATTTCTAGAATTAAATGGAAAGCTTTTTACTATAATTTTTATTTATTTAATGATATTGATAGTAGGAATGATAATTATACCTCTAAATTTAAATCTAGAAAGGAACCTCCATTTAATAAAGAATTACAATTACTTGAAGATAGTTATGGAAGGTGGTAAAAAATTGAATTCCATAAATACCCAAATAGAAATAATGAATATTTAAGGAATTTAGCAATTAAAATTAAAGATTGAGAAATATGGATAATATTATAGTACAATCTGATAAAACGGAATTTATATAAATTAGATGTTAAATTATATGATAAACTATTAGGGAAGAAATAATTAAAAAATATAAAATTGTTCCAGATGATATTATTTATAATATTAATAAGGCCTCTAAAGTAGTAATGTTAAATATGAGTTGGATAATAAACTGAACCTTATGTACCTTTGCACCCCAGATTACTCTTAAAGACCATAAAGATAATTTTTATTCAGACCCTAAAGTTAGATTAATTTGCCCATGTAAATCGGACCTAGGTAAATTAAGTAAATTTATTTTAGATAAATATATTGATAAGTTAAATAAACTTAATTATTTAAAATTATGGTTTAGTAATAATAATACATTGAAATGGTTTAATAATATTAAGATAAAAATCGTTATAAATTTATTCAAATAGATATAGATAATTATTATTCTTCTATTAATGAAATTGGTGTTTAATAAAGCGCTTATTTTCGCAATGAATAAAGTGGGCATGTCACGGGAAGAAGTTAATGTAATTAATTGGCTAGGAAATCGCTAATTAAATATAAAAATAAATTATGGGCTAGGAATGATACTAGAGATTGTTTTGATATACCTATGGGAGCACCAGATTCTGCACAGGCTACTGATTTAGTAGGTATTTTTCTTTTATCTGAACTCCAATTAGAAAATCTTAAGATAGAGGGTGGTTTATATAGAGACGATCTTCTACTAGTTACAAAGAATTGTACTAATAGGAATCTAGAAGTATATAGAAAAACTATATAGTTTCTTTAAAAGATATGGTTTACGTATTACTATATATAAGGAGAATTATAATGTTAATTATTTAGATGTTAACTTTAATCTTATTACAGGTAAAACACAACCATATCATAACTTAATGAGAACCTTAGATATATAATGTTAATAGTAATCACCCATTTTCTATTAAAAAATCGTTGATTAATAATATAAGTAAACGTATTTCATTACTCTCTTATGATATAGAGATTTTTAATAAACATGCTAATTATTATAATGAGGCCCTTAGAGGGCAGGTTATAATAAGAATATTAAATTTTATAATATTAGCGATAATGATTTAAATGATAATTTTCGAGATACTTCTAATAATAATTATAATTTTGTTACGTTTAGTGGTAAAAATAATAGATATTATAAAAAAATAATAAAAATGATAAAAATATAAATAAGATAATAATAATATAATAAATATAATAATAATAATATAAATAAGAATAATATAAATAAAAATAAATTTAATAATTATTATAATAATTATATTGATAAATTTAATAATATTAATAATTCCTTAAATGCTGTACATAGATATAATTCTGATAATAATTTTAATAAAATAAAGAATTATAAATATATTTATAATAATGATAATAATAATAAGGTTAATAAGAATAAAATTTGGTTAATAGTTCCTTATGGAGATCAAGTTAAAACGAATATTATTAAAGAGATTTTAGATGTTATAGAACTATTTATTAGAGATAATCGTAAATATAGAACATTTTTCTCTTTTAATATAATTTTGGAGTTGGTTACTCTACCACTAATAATGTTGGTAACATTATTTCTTCATTTAATAAATATAAACTGAATAATTTTTATAAAAAGAAATTATTTGATGATAATAATTAATAATGATAAGACTTATATTAATTGTACATGTAGAGATAAATCTAATGTATATTAAATATAATTGTGATATTAAAGATGTAGTGTATAAATGTATAGTTACATTACATGATAATAACTTTAAGAATAATAATTACACAAAAGCGGTTTATATAGGTTCTACTTCCTCAAAAATAAAACTAAGAATTGCACAACATATGAATCTTTTAAAATAAAAACTTAATCAACTCAACCGGACTTAGTAAGTATATTTGGAGTCTTAAATCACTAAATATTAATTATAGTTTAATATGGGAAATAATTTGTAAAACTAAATCATATAATATAGGAGCTAATTGTTGTTATTTATGCTCTAATGAGTTTAAAGAAATTTTATTTTATAAGTATGATAATTTACTTAATACTGGGGAGGAGCGCAAAATAAAATGTAGACACAAGTTACTTTACTTATATAATAAGTTTCATGATAAATAGCAATAATAGTTCCCTTTTAGGTTATTTTAGTTTAGTTTAAATTAGTTTAGATGATATATTTGGTTATGTTGTCTAGGATTTAATTATAGTTAGTCTTTATTGATATTTCTTTGTTTTAATTAGTTCATTTTTAATGTATATTAATTTAGCAGTTTATGGTACGTTAAAACTTAATAATAATTTATATTAGATTTTTTTATTTTTTATTTTATTTTTATTTATTTTATTTTATTATGTATTTTTATTTTGCATTTGTTATATGTATTTTGAGGATATATTTATATGTTTTTGGGTGTTATTTAGTGGTGTTTTTATTGAGTTTTGTATGTATGTGTGAATGTTTAAGATCCCTTTGTTTTTTGTTTTTTATTTGTATGTTGAATTGACAGATTTTATTTGGGTTTTGTCTTTTATAATGAAGTACACACCCATAACAATTATAAGTGCCCACTTCATTCGTTGTACTTGGGTTTGCATGTGAGCCTCAGCATATGCACCTAACGGCCACTCCAGCCCCACATGGATAAATAAACACATACATCCTATTAAAAAAAATAAAAAAAATAATAAAATTAAAAAAAAAAAAAAAAAAAAAATGGGAGTAATCCCATTCACACCAATTATATGTATACAATTATACACACTTGAATAATACATACTAGCCCTAATATACAGAACATACTAATAATCACCAACTAACCACCATCACAATGAACCCACACCCATACAATGACAAAACTCCCCCATACCCTATTTACACCTACATAGTAATCCCAATATATTCTTCCATACATGGACGCAAGTGCGTGAAGCACATGAACATAATTAGTACGTACAACCCCTAATACACACTAATATATACGTATCAAGCTCGACCTCCACAGTGATAAGTTTACACACAATCACACCCAGATGGGTGAATTGCACAACCAGTGAATGCTCACATTTACGGGCGCGATTACATTGTTGCATATATCGAGCCAAAATAGTATGCATATGTACATGTGGGGGGTACACGTAAATGAAGTGAGCGTGTACCCCCTGTATTTATACCCGTGCGTGAATATACACATGGAGACTACCACACAGGTACAAATGTGTTTAGAAATGGGAGCCCCATCACTACACTTAATGTATACTCTCACCCATCCGCACGGATGTGTAAGTGTATCTCCGGTGTTATGTTAGGGCTTATATGTAGAGTTGTTGAAGGAATGTCGTTGAAATTGTGAATGAATGGGTAGAGTTGGGAATTGTAACCGGGTGGTGGACTAGTGTTGCTTGGAATTGTGAATGGATTAGGTGGGTAATGAGGTAGGCATTGAGTTTGGGTTACTGTAAGTTTTTTGTTAGAGTTATAGGGTGAGCTAAAGCTCATAAATGTATTTAATTGATTTTTCATGATAGTTTTTAAAGAATCCATTCATAATAAATTTTTTTAAGTAGCGTTGGTTTGCTACGTGGAAATAGTTTTTAGTTCCATTTATTATATTTCTCCATTCATACTATGAATGACGTTTACTTTCTATGGCGCGTATTCTTTTTTTACATTAGTTATTTCCATGGTAACGTAATTTTGTTTGGTTTTTTAACGGCTAATAATCTAATTTCACTTCATAATTTGTAACTGAATTGTAAGTATGTATTTGATTTATCCTTATGTCATAATGTTATTTTTGATATTCTGGTTAATTACGATGTATTTATTGTTGTTTTCATAAGAGTGTTTATGTATATGAGATTGGTTGTGAGTTTTTAATTGTATAATTAATTATTTATATCTGTATGAGTGTGGATGTAAATATTGTTGTATATATCGAGTTTTAGTGAGTATGTATATGCGTATATGTGAGGGAGCATATGTATCTGTTTGTGTGTGTGTTTTTGCGTGTGTGTGTGTTTGTGTGTGAATGTGTATTTGGGTTTGTTATTTAGGATTTGGGATGTATGTGTTAATTTGTCTGTGTGGGGAGGGAGTGGTTTTTGGTGTATAGAGGTTATAAGTTAGTATAGGTTTGTGTATAAGTCTTGGGTCTGTGGTTTACGTGTGGGTTTTTTGTGTGTGAATGTTTAGGTTAGGGGGATTGCTATATAAGTTTGTTATAGGGTTTAGCAAAGGGAGATTTTATCGTATATGCTTTTATGAGTTTTGGTTTATCATGGTTTTTTTTTAGGGTAATTTGTGGTATTTTGTCTATTTTAGGTGTTGGTTATTTTTTTACATTGTTTCATTCATAATTTTTGAGTGGTGCTCGTTTTGCCACGTGAATAACCGGGTGGTGGACTAGAGTTGTTTGAATGTGAATGGAATAGTGTAGTAGTGAGGTAGGCATAGAGAATGGGATTGGGTTACTGCAAGTTGTTTGTTAGAGATGCTAAGGTGAGTTAAAGCTCATAAATGTATATAATGTTTTATGTGGTGTGTAAGTATTTGTTGTATTGTCGAGTTTAGTGAGTATGTATAGGCGTATATGTGAGGGAGTATATGTATCTTTTGTGTGTGAGTGTTTTGTTGTGTGTGAGTGTGTGTTTGTGTGTGAATGTATATATGGGTTTGTTATTTAGGTTTTGGGATGTATGTGTTAATTTGTCTGTGTGGGGAGGGAGTGGGTTTTGGTGTATATTGAGGTTTATAAGTTAGTATAGGTATGTGTAAAGTCGTGAGTCTGTGGTTTACGTGTGTGTATTTGTGTGTGAATGTTTAGGTTAGGGGGTTTACTTTATAGGTTTGTTATAGAGTTTAGCAAAGGAGATTTTATCGTTATATGTTTTTAAAGAGTTTGTTTTAGTAGGGTTTTTTTTAGGGAATTCGTGGTAATTAGTCTATATTTTCGATATGGATTATATATAGGTTATATGGATTATATACTTATATTTTTTCATTTATACTTTAATTATTTAAAAGTATTATTTTTATATTTTAAAATTTTGATTTTTTAGATTGGAAGTCCACCTGAAGATTGTCGATCAAGACAAGAAACGATTGTAGTGGCGGTTTTTTTGACTATTTATTAAATTTATTATGGATTAGTCTTTCCTTGTTTGTTTTGCAAATAGTGGTTTGTCTCAAATAATATTTTATATATATATATATTATATATATATGTGGGGGTGTGTGTGTGTGTGTGTGTGTGTGTGTGGTGTTTGTGTGTGTGAGTTTGTGTGTGTGTGTACGTACTTGCATTACATAGATACAGGCATACATACAGAAATAGTTTCGAACAGACATATATACACATGTACGTATATATGCATGTAGGTATATATACACATATAAAGATACTCTTATGACAATAGGGGCCGGTATGTATTTATATTTATGTGTGAAACCGGTTAGAACTCATCAAAGCTGCAATGGCTAATTACTGAAAGAGCTCCATGCAAATTTCTCATCGATGGATTGAAAACCAAAATCATCTCGACTGAGAATTAATATCTCCTTCTGGTTACTATAGCAACGAGATTGGCTAATTTGAACGGATTTTAATAATAAGATAATCGATATACTCTGACAAGCAATAACCTTATTGGTCATTTTGGTACCATGATTTCGAAAGGGAAAAACCAGGTATGTATGTATGTATGTATGTATGTATGTATGTATGTATGTATGTATGTATGTATGTGTGTGTGTATGTGTGTGTGTGTATGTATGTATGTATGTATGTATGTATGTATGTATGTATGTATGCATGCATGTATGTATGTATGAATGTATGTATGTATGTATGTAAGTATGCATGCATGTATGTATGTATGAATGTATGTATGTATATAAATATGCATGTATTTACATATTGCATACATATGTGTATGTGTGAATATATAAACACATACATACATATATATATATATATACATATAAATACATGTACATATATACATGTATATAGATATGTATACCACGCGTACATACATATATCTACTCATAAGCATATGTGTATATGTGTGTATGTGCGTGTGTGCATGCATACACATATATACATACATGCACATATATATCTTTATATAAACTTTGCATGTGTTTGTGTATTATGTATGTATATATAATACATTCGCACATGCACACACATGCATATATATATATACATATATATTATATATTACATATAATATTATATATATATATATATATATATAATTATATATATATATATATATACATAATATATATATATATATACATATATAATATATATATATATATATATATATATCTATATATAATATATATAATATATATCTATATACTATATATCATATATACTATATTATATATATATATATATATATATATTATATATATATATATTATATATATATATTCGTACATACACACATATACACCATTGATATGCAAATGTATTAAATTATCAACGCCGACATACATACTTACGTACATACGTACATACATTACATAGATACAGACGTACATATGCAGAAATACTTTCGCACACACACACACACACACGCATATACACATGTACGTATGCACGTATATTCATACATGTGTACGTACATATATATATATGTGTCTGTACGTATGCTATGTATGAACGTATGTGCGTAATTATGTATGTATTGATCATTTAATGACATTTTGTAGTGAATTTAGCCTCCAATTTTGTTATTAAAACTTTCCCCTAACGGCCTTACACACCAACATGTTTGGCTCGCTTGTTCAGTGAGATCCTTATCAGACTTATTTCACAACCAAAGAGTCATGTGTACTATTGTACTAGCATTATGATTATATTAATGCTATGAGGTTTTGTTTCGCCTCCTCATCTTCTGTGTTCAAATCCCACCGAGATCTATTCTGCCTTTCATTCTCTCGGCGTCCATGAATATAATACAAAGGATCGATGATATCGACCAATTCTTTTGATCCAGTTTCTGGCCTTGCGCTGAAAGCACAAATTATACACGGTCTCGGCTTGGTAGTATCGTTAAAACGTCTGACAAAATGCAAGGTTAGTATTCCTTGTGCCATTTTTCGTTCCGTGTTCAAATCCTGCCAAGGTCAACTTTGCGTTTTAAGTTTTTCGGGGGTTACTCTTTCACTTGTTTCAGTCATTTGACTGTGCCCATGCTGGAGCACCACCTTTTAGTCGAGCAAATCGACCCCAGGACTTATTCTTTGCAAGCCTAGTGCTTATTCTATCGGTCTCTTTTGCCGAACCGCTAAGTTACGGGGGACGTAAACACACCAGCATCGGTTATCAAGCGATATTGGGGGGACAAACACAGACACACAAACACACACACATACATATATATATATATATACATATATACGACAGGCTTCTTTTAGTTTCTGTCAACCAAATCCACTCACAAGGTTTTGGTCGGCCCGAGGCTATAGTAGAAGACACTTGTCCAAGGTGCCACGTAGTGGGAATGAATCCGGAACCATGTGGCTGGCTGATAAAATTAAGTACCAGTTAAGTACTGGGGATGACTAAAATTGGTGGCCTTGTGTCAGAATTGGAAACCACAAAAAATACAGTGAGATGACAGATTCTGTGGACATCGTATAAAGTACTTAATGGTATTTCTTTCGACTTCTTACTTTCTCGGTTAAAATTCCACCGGGGCCAACTTTACTCTGTATCCCTTCGGGGTCGATAGAATAAAGTGTCATTTAAATACTGAGATCGATGTAATCGAGTCGTCGTCGTCGTCGTCGTCGTCGTCGTCGTCGTCGTCGTCGTTTGCTTAATAAAGGGATCGGCTGAAAAGTTCATAGGCTGACCAAGATAGTCTTATGGAATGTGACTAAATGAGGTTTATTTTTCAGCATTGTCCTCCTTGTGATCCACAAACAACTTCCATCGGTGTTGTGGTGTTTGCATCCCATTGGTGAAGAAGCTTTCACCTAGGTGTTTTCGCTCAATAAACACCCACAACGCCCGGTCTGGGAATCGAAACCGCGATCCTCCGACCGCGAGTCCGCTGCTGCTGCTGCTGTTGTCGTTGACATCGTTCTTGTTAACGTCAGTATCACTACCGATTTTAATATTAGCACTACTAGAAATGTTCTAATTGTTTTGTCTCCTGATATTATTTTCGATAACTGTCGAAAATGTCTTCACGTAACTCTTAACATTACTTAATATTTTAAATTGTACTTCTGGTTTTTTTTTCCTCAGAATCTTAAATTATTCTTTTTTCCTTGCGAACATGTCTTTCACCTTCTTCAATACTGCTATTACTTCTAACTTGGCTCTTACTGCTGCTACAGATGTAGTCGTGTTTACAGAATATTTCAAATGCATAACCACTAAACTAAAAAAAGATCAAAGTTGAAATAAAACAATTCTTTCTCCCCCAGAAATGTAGCAGAATTAAAATTTCAGGTCTCACCTCGTTCAACAAACAGACCACACAAAAAATGGAAACACGCACACACACACACACACACACGCACACACACACACACACACGCACACACACACACACACACACACACACACACACACACACACACACACACACACACACACACACACACACACACACACACGCTTCAGACGGTAATTCAATTTTTGAAACACGAAACCGACAGACAAGTTATGAGCACGACCGACTGATTGTACATTTAATAATAATTTTATCCAATTTCGGCGCAAGGTTAGCCATTTTGAGAGAATGAGTAAGTCAAATTACATCGACCGCATTGCTTGAATAGAACTTAAGGCTGAGAGGCAAAGTTGACCTCGGCGGAATTCCAACTCAGAATTTAATAAATCGGAAGAAATGCCGCTAAGCATTTTTGCCCGGCGTATTAACGATTCTGCCAACTCGCTGTCTTCATTAATAATAATAATAATAATAATAATAATAATAATAATAATAATAATAATAATAATAATTTACTCGTTTATCGAAATCCCAGTATCGAAATCAATACGGGACCTGGGGATAGACATGAGTGACGATGCATCTTTTTCTTCACACATCGCGAAGGTGGCGACAATGTGCAGACGACTCACTGGCTGGATCCTGAGGACATTCCGGACAAGAGACTGCGAGACCATGTTGACACTATGGAGGACATTTGTCCTAAGCCGCCTGGACTACTGCTTCCAACTGTGGTCACCGCATAGTGTCAAACTAACCACAGAGCATGAGACAATCCAAAGACATTTCACCAAGAGGATTTCCACCATGAAAGAAAAGAACTATTGGGAGAGGCTTAGGGAACTCAATTTGTACTCCTTGGAACGAAGACGAGAGAGATATGCAGTGATATACATATGGAAAATCCTGGAGGGACTAGCACCAAATTTTGGAATTGAGAGCTGTTCCAATCCCCGTACAGGACGTCACTGTGTGGTGCCAAAGGTCCCGTCTTCCACATCCAGGGTAAGGAGCAGATACTGTAATAGCCTGGGGTTCAGGGGCCCTCAGCTGTTCAACAAACTGCCAAGAAAACTAAGAGATCTACATGATGCGGATGTGGACATTTTCAAAAAACATCTAGACAACCTGCTTTCCGGGATCCCAGATGAACCCACTGCAAGGTACGAAGGTAACCTAAGGGCAGCAGCTACAAACTCTCTCTTAGATCAGTGGCCAGCCACGGCAAACTGGACTTAGAGAGGGTAGCAACAAGGGCGGTGCCCCAGCATGGCCTCAGCCGGATGGCTGAAACAGGTAAAAGAGTAAAAGAGTAAAAGAGATATATATACACATATATACGACGGGCTTCTTTCAGTTTCCGCCTACCAAATCCACTTACAAGGCTTTGGTCGGCCCGAAGCTATAGTAGAAGACACTTGCACAAGGTGCCACGCAGTGGGACTGAACCCGGAACCATATGGTTCGAAAGGAAGCCACTTACCACACACCGAATAATAATAATAATAATAATAATAATAATAATAATAATAATAATAATAATAATAATAGAAGAAGAAGAAGAAGAAGAAGAAGAAGAAGAAGAAGAAGATGGTTTTGCTGGTTATAGTGTTGGTTGAGGTCTTTGCCCCAACGCAGGCAGCAGTGGAGATCTTCGACTCCTTAGACCTTTCATTAGTTCAGAGCAGAAGGCTCGCAAATGGGTTGTTCCTCCACAAACGAGACAGTGTGGCTTTTTCCCCTCTGTTATTATGTGTATTACCGATTTTATCTTTTCAGGCTGCTTTCTTCGTCTCTGCTGAGATGCATCTGAAATGTACTGTTCTCTCTACTGCTTAGATCGTTTCTGTCGGGATGGTTAGGTTGGCCCAGGTTTGCTCGTGTTTCACGAGTTTCCAGGCTTCGGCCAACTTTTCATCCTTGTGAGGTCTAGGCTGAATTGTGGTCTCATCGTGGATGCTGCCACTGCGAAAGTGTTCGTGTTGTTGTTGTTGGAAATACTGGTATCATTGTTGTTGTCGTTGTTTCACTGTTGCTGCTACTGCTGCTGTTGTTGTCATTGTTATGGTTGGTATTGTTGACACCTTTGTTATTGTTGTCGTTGCCATCGCTGCTGCTGCTGCTGACGTTGCTGTCTCGCGTTTTGTTGATGTTGCCACCACTACTACTACTACTGCTGGCAGTGGTGGTAGCGGTGAAGGATGGTAGTGTTTTCGCTTATGATGTTGGTGTTCGTAATTTTCACTTGTTTCTGCGGTGGTAAAGAGGAGGAGAGAAGCAAGGGGAATTTCATTTTCATACGTTCCACGTGCGCAATTATGTTGCTGTTGTTGCTGCTACAGTAGTCGCTGTCTTGTTCAACTTGGCTGTTCTGTCTTGATAACCCGCTGTTCTTTTCAGCAGACGGACGGTTTTCGTTCGCCATCTTTGATTTTAGCGAAAAAAATGAGGAGGGGTTGTAACTCAAATAAATCTCAAAATAGCCTCTAAGGGCTACAAACGGGGAAGAAATAACCAGTTCCCTAAGGTTCTGGTTTGTTTAACTAAGTTAATAATAACAAATGTACAATGTAAAACAATATGAATAATATTAAAACGCAACGATGTGCGAGCACGTGTCGATAGACGAACAGCATCAACAACAACAACGACAACAACAATAATATTATTATTAATAATAATAATAATAATAATAATAATAATAATAATAATGATAATGATAATAATAATAATAATAATAATAATAATAATAATAATAATAATAATAATAATAATAACAGAAATAACAACAACAACAGCAGCAGCAACAATAACAACAGGAATTCAGTATACAAAATACAAAGATGGCATTACAACAAAACTAAAAAAAAACTACGAAAAAAATAAAATATCTTGAATGATTAAAACCATAGCTTTCTCCATGGAAAACCCAAATAAACTCAACAGAACGACAATATAAATACATTCTTGTCCCCACAAACAAGCTAAAAATACGCTTCACAATAGATGAACCACATTTAACACAGGAGAAGATGATAAATAAACTAGAAGAAAGCATAGTGGAATCGATGAGAATGGATCAATCTGGCTAAACTATACACGAATAAATAGCTCGAAGGTAGAATACATAAATGTGAAAGGAAGCTACAAGAAGTTGTGATCGTGGAAAGAAACCACCTGAATATCGATAGAGCAATCGATTGAAAAGTAATGTTAAAATGGGTGGAAACTGGATCCCATCCTAATATAATCAGACGCCATTTTTGCCAAACCTCACAAGAAAGAAAGAAAGAAAATATGTTAAATAAAATTGAACCTCCTCCACAAAAGAAAGGGAAAAGAAATTATTAGAAAGTTCTATCTTTACTTAACGAAATGGAAAAGTAAAAATCTGATATCAAAAAGAGGAAATAAATGAAAATAATTTATAAAATATATTAATAGAAAAAGAATATACACGAATATAAAAAAAGCGTTTTAGGAAATTATAGCAAAAACATGCGACATGACATGTTTGAAGAAACCTAACCGCTTCTGAAGGCGGCGAGCTGGCAGAAACGTTAGCACACCGGGCGAAATGCTGGGCGGTGTTTCGTCTGCCGCTATGTTCTGAGTTCAAATTCCGTCGAGGTTGACTCTGCCTTTCATCCTTTCGGGGTCGATTAAATAGGCACCAGTTACGCACTGGGGTCGATGTAATCGACTTAATCCGTTTGTCTGTCCTTATTTGTCCCCTCTATGTTTAGCCCCTGGGGGGCAATAAAGAAATAAGAAACCTAACCGCTTCTTTCAGAACAATGAATTAAACGCCAAACGATTTTGCAAGGCTATTTAACCAAAAATCCCCCGGATGACACACCAACAATATTAGAGGAGACACTAACAACGCTGGAAGTTCAAATGTCTTCTCATATGAAACCTTGGAGTGTGGACGGTTCATTCATCTCTCTGCAGCTATTTTAACGGTTGCAATTTTAAACCCGTTATCCTTTTATGCTTTCGATCTAATGTTTCTCTAGCCTTTATCAGAGATTTCTGTTGTCTTCTTCATGGTCTTTTCTCAGGACCTTCTCCTGCAACGAACAATAATTCTAGGCTTTCTACCCAGATAGCCTGTCCATAATATTGCAATTTTTGGTCGCCTACTTCTTTTAAGAGACTCCACGTGTTCTAATTTAGTATAACGCCAACTGTTCTGCCCTTTTCCTTACTGTTCAGCTACTTATTAGGATTCTTCTATAAGAGCAACCTTGAAAAATCCTCTGTCTTTAGTCTAACAGTTTTCTGAAGAGTTTAGTATTCAGATCCATACATTGCTATTGAAAATATCAAAGTGTGCTGCAATCTTAGCCTGGTAACTTTACATACTGATGGATTTTTTTTCCTAAATGCAGTTTAACGAGATAACAGAGGATTTGGCTGTTTGCAAGATTTCTTTCAACTCTTTGCTGTTATCACATTGATTTGTAATAAATCTTCTAAGATATTGTCGGATGAATGATTGATTTAGGTTCCTCAAAATTAATGAGTTGATCATATTCTTCGCTTGTTTCTTTCCTTTTCTTCATCAAAATCCTCAGTACTTCTTCGCTACTAACCATAAGGACGGTGTCATCAGCATATCTAAAATCGACAACCATTCTTCCACCGATCTTAATTGTATCTCCAGAACTTTCTAAAACTTTCTTCATTACTCTTTTTGCAGAGATGTTAAGCAGAGAAAAAGAAAGGGCGTATCCTTGTCGCACTTCGGTTCAGCCCCAAGCTATTCAGTGAAGTTTATGTAAGTTTGAACAGCTGCAAATGAAGTGATATTAATATTTACATAAAATATTAAGGAGAGTGCTGTTTCTATCGACATTAATCAAAATTTGTCATAAATGAATGTGTCAGATGTGTACAAGGAACGCAATATAAAAAAACAAACAAACAAACAAAAAAAACAATTCAAAAAATCAGACTGCAATGGATCAAAAGGGAAAAAGATTTTTAAAAAAAGCAGAATAGCACCATGAGCTTGATCGACCATAGGTGGCAAGGAAATATCACCAACACTTTAAGAAAGGCAGTCAATAGCAGTCAATGAACTGGTGAACACAGTAATATCAACACCTGAATAAGTGTCGGTGAGGAAAACAACGTTAATTCTTAAAAATAAAACAAGTGGAGACCTCTTAAACAACAGGTTTTTTTTAGCCCAATGACAACAACCTACAGAATCCTAACACTCATATTCTAAAACTGGCTGCTTGTTGACGTAAAGAGCAATAACAATTTAACAGAGAAATACAAAGGGTACCGGGAAGATAAAGGATATACTTACATGCATTCTAAAACAAACTCATTCCGACATAAAGAAATAATTGAAATATTTTATTATTCATATATTATTCATATTCGTATTACGTAGGAGAAATTACAGTAAACACGAGAATTACTCTTTACTCTTTTACTCTTTTACTTGTTTCAGTCATTTGACTGCGGCCATGCTGGAGCACCGCCTTTAGTCGAGCAAATCGCCCCCAGGACTTATTCTTTGTAAGCCTAGTACTTATTCTATCGGTCTCTTTTTGCCGAGCTGCTAAGTTACGGGGACGTAAACACGCCAGCATCGGTTGTCAAGCGATGTTGGAGGGACAAATACACACACACACACACATACACACGCACACACACACACACATACACACACACACACACACACACACACACACACACATATATATATATGCATACGTATATACGACGGGCTTCTTTCAGTTTCCGTCTACAGACACTTGCCCAAGGTGCCACGCAGTGAGACTGAACCCGGAACCATGTAGTTCGTAAGCAAGCTACTTACTACAGCCACTCCTGCGCCTATGGACTTTTCACTATTATGGTTGCTCGGAACCCTGCATTAGATGTTCTAAGTACATTTGGACTCTTAACCAGAACTGATCATCAGGGAACACTTCGTTGCATTCAATTACAGAGAATCAATGCATTGCGTTTTAGAGGATAGAAAGCGTATCGGAAAGAGATGTGTAGGATTACATCTGTCTTGATTTATATAGCAAAATGACTCCAGCATAAGGATAGAATTCAAAATATGTTTTTTTTTTGCAGCAAAAATGTCAATATCGTACATGAAATATCACTTTCACTTGGCTACTGGTTGGAATCTCGTGGCTCCAGAAATATTCCGAACAAAGACCAAATCTAATACTGCTCATGAGATAGTTGTCAATGGATCTAAAAATAAATTTTCCATAAAATGTACGAATAGTAGACATTGAACTTTCCAAGTCGAAAGGAGTGTTCATGTAAAAAACGAAAGCGCAGTAAGTTTAAATAAGATATGTATGGCAATACAAGAATGTCTGTTACCTCCGCTTTAGTGAAGGCGGAGGTGTTGTTTCAGCCGTGTTTGTTTGTCCGTAGACAAGATATCTCAAGAACCGCTGGATGGATTCGGATGAAACTTTCAGGGATATTTGGCCTCGTGACTGGCACAAACTAATTAGATTTTGGGATTGATCCGGTACCGGACAAAGGTTCTAGATTATTTTTCGTTTTTTTCCCACTTAACTTTTGAGAGCGGTCAGGTTCATTTTTTAGCATTCTCGTTTGTGAGAGCAGTCGAGTGTATTTCAGATATTCTCATTTTTAAAATATATCATCTCTGGCTAATCGTTGATGTTGCCTTGGCGGAGGTTTGCGACGCATGCTATAAAATAAGTGATTGGGAAAAAAATCAGTACGAAGAATGTCCAAAGTTCCTTTGTATCGTGAAATGAAACTGTGTACATTACTAGTGGGTGCTGAAAAGTTCCTGGCTTTAAGGGTATCGCGAAAGGCCTGATTGGAGACCCAAACGTTTGAGTTCTTTCACAGGGCTTAGAAAAACTGAAGGACCGCTGCAATAAATGTGTAAATCTGAGAGGGGAATATATTGAAGGAAACCATAATTATCTGATCCTCCAGTATTTTCTTTTACTTAAAGCCAGGAACTTTTCAGCTTTCTCTCGTATAAACAAGATTTGTTTACCAAAAGAAATATAACACAAACAGAAAATTCCTGAATAAGGATATCAAATAAGTGACATACGAAAAATATAAGAGTATAATACTGTGTGATGTGGATTTAATTGGAAGCAAGACAGCTCTGCCGAAAAGGAAAAATAATTCTGTTTAACTAATGTCAGGTAGGTTAAAGAAAGTCTCTCTGCTCGCGCACGAAGCGAAAAGCAATTTGTGTGAAAAATGGTTGATGACGTTTGGTCGTATGACATGCAAAATAGAGTAGCCCTACAGAGTCTTTTCGACACTCAGGAGAATTAATTACAGATGTAAAGACTAGCTACAAGTGAATATAGTAATTACTGGAGACAGCAAAATGAATAAAGCAATCGTTAGTGTGGTATATAGATTGTTGAAAACTATTTAATAGTAAACTACACTCTTTGATACCAGAGATACACGTTACAAATAAAACAAATTTAACACTAGCATGACACATGAAACACGCCATCAGTTTTGTTTCTATAAAGAGAAAATCTTTTTCGTTGAGGTTTATTATCTCCCTATTTTACTGCAGAGCTCTGACTACATAACTAAACAACACTTCTGAATCTAAGAACAAATATTGGGTTGTCCGGAAAGTTCGTGTCGATTTATAGTAGATTACTTTTCAACTTATTTTAGAATATGGTTGAGTCCATAAAATAGGATTTGACTACACCTCCATTTAGAGCACAGTTTAAGTTATCTTTTCGTGGAAGAAGGTTTATGTTCCTATAACTTGTGTTAATTTTGTAACCCTTTAAAATGAAAGATAAGAAAGTTCATTTTCGACACTTGATGCTTTGGGAACCAGACAAAAATTGCTGCAGCTCAGCTGGGATGTGTTACCCCACCCTCCATATTCACCAGATATTGCTCCTTCGGATTTCCATTTATTCAGGTCTCTGCAGAATAGTCTTAATGGTAAAAATTTCAATTCCTTGGATGACGTAAAAAGATACCTTGATGAATTCTTTGCCATGAAACCACCTCAATTCTGGGAAGAGGGTATTTTCAAGTTAAAGGAAAGATGGAGGCGCATTGTGAAACAAAATGGTTCATATTTAGTTGATTAAAAATGTAATGGCAAGTATTTATTGATCTTTTTCTTTTCTTTAAAAATCGGCACGAACTTTTTGGACAACCTAATAGTTATAAATTGTTCGTAGACAGTATAAACCATCACCTCCAGAAGCTTAAACTATAAACAAGAAATAGTACCCAGCAGGGAAAACTACAAAAAATTGTTTAAGAACTCAGTCAGGATATAATAATGAGTATGAGACTAGACAAATCTGTCAAATCTACTATAAAGAAGAGACAAAATATCATTAAACTAGATCCAAGCATTAAGATCAGAAAACCAGACCTGAACTACTCTTACAAATCCTTATGAGCAAATGAAATTGATATAACACACAGAAGGGTCAGGGTAGCATCTAGAACTGGACTCAATATTAAGAATAAGATTAAGGTGGTGAGCTGGCAGAATCGTTACCGTGCCGCTCTAAATGCTTAACAGTATTTCGTCCGTCTTTACGTTCAGAGTTCTAATTCCACCGAGGTCGACTTAGGCTTTCACCCTTTGGAGATTGATAAAATAAATACCAGCAGAGCACTGGGGGGTCGACGTAATTGGCTATCCCCCTCCTCCGAAATTGCTGTTCTTGTGCCAGAATTTGAAACCAATATTGGAAGACCTCCTTCGGTCAGGAATGATCATGGTATTGCACCTAGAAAGTTACCCTCCGAAGCACAAGTCCAGGCAAGATTGTTTATGGGAGACCAGCAGTCGCCCATGCATACCAGCCTCCTCTTTCCACATCACCGATGTTGTCCAAGGGAAAGGCAAAAGGGGCCGATACAGCTTGGCACCTGTGACGTCGCAACTCATTTCTACAGCTGAGTTAACTGTAGAAACGTGAAATAAAGTATCTTAGCGGTTCTGCAAAAGAGACCGATAGAATAAGTACTAGGCTTAGACAGAATAAATACTGGGGTCGATTTCCTCGACTAAAGGCGGTGCTCCAGCATGGCCGCAGTCAAATGACTGAAACGATTAACCCTTTTTGTATAAAATTTAAATATTCATCGTCCGACACATCACAAAACATAATCACCACCTAACAAGATAACACAACTTATATTGGATACATTCTAACGTAACAAAGTAAAATGATATACAAAATTCACACCAGAAACAGCAAAGAACACCCTACAACAAGGCCAGACTAATGCAGCATAGAAACACTCTTCTACGCTCCCAAAAGACAATGTTGTGCGCAGCTCAAGAACATAAAGGTGTGCCTGGTGATGGAGTAGGACGCTGGCAAGGAACTGTGGAAAACATGTTGTTGTTGTTGATGATGATGATGATGATGAAGATGATAATGATGAGAATGATGATGACGATGTTGATGATGATGATGACGATGATGATGATGATGATGAGGATGACGACGACGACGATGATGATGATGATGATGATGATGATGATGATGATGAAGATAAATATGATGATGCCGACGGTGATGTTGACAGCGATGATGATGATAATGATAATAATAATAATAATAATAATAATAATAATAATAATAATAATAATAATAATGATAATGATAATAATAATAATAATAATAATAATAATAATAATATAATGATAATAATAATAATAATAATAATAATAATAATAATAATAATAATAATAATAATAATAATAATAATAATGATAATAATAATAATGATAATAAAAATACTGATTATAGCAATAAAAACAGCAACCCTCTAATTTTCCATAATGATAATTCTAAAATTACAAAACAAGAGTATAAACAAATAAAAAAATTAATCGAAATAAATTAAATAATAAAAAAAAAAGCTAAGACATAAAAAAGAGCAAAGACTGTTTCACTTGGTCTGAGTCCAATCTAATTAAGTATACTTTATAACTATTTCGGTCTAATATTGATCTGATTCGATTATATAGCGACAGTTGTATTGTTGTTGTTGTTGTTGTTGTTGTTATTGTCATGGTTGTTGCTATTGCTGCTGTTGTTGTTGTTGTTGTTGTTAAGAGTTCGTTAGATTTCGTTAACACACCTCTGCTTCCAATCGTTCACCCATGCCAAATGTGGATGTATGGTTGTACGTATGTATAAATGTATGTATGAATGTGTGTGTGTGTGTGCGTGTGTCCGTGTGTCCGTGTGTCCGTGTGTGTGTGTGTGTCCGTGTGTGTGTGTGTGTGGTGTGTGTGTGTGTGTGTGGTGTGTGTGTGTGTGTGTGTGTGTGTGTGTGTTTGTGTGTGTACACACTCAGCCATAATTTTATCCGATTTATGCCCGTAACATATTTTCATATGTACAAATACAATGTTCATTCCTCGCTAATCACTTTTTGCTTCGTCACTCAAATTGCTTTTCTTGGCCAACGTAATATGTACGTATATATATATATATATACACACACACACATATATATATATATATATATATGCATCTATATCTATCTATATATATATGTATATATATATACATGTATGCATTTATGTGCATATGTATATATATATATATATATATATATATATACATACATGTAATAAGTATATATATATATATATATATATATATATGTTTACATATGTATATATATGCACATATATAGATATATAAATACATATGTATATATGTATCTGTATGCATATATACACGTTTGCGAGTGTGTTTGTGTTTGTGAGTGTGTGTGTGTGTGTGTGTGCGCGTGTAAGTGTGTGCGCGCGTGCGCGTGAATTTTAAAAGAGTAAAAAAAAATGCAGAAAAATATATGAAAGAATGGAAGAGTAAAGAATTAATACTGGAAGCCCATCTCTACTTCTTCCTTCTTTAAAAACAAACCGCTTTCTTCATTACAATCAGTCGCATCCATTTTAAATTATTATGACTTCCTCATGTACATCTCCGCCTCTCACTCCTCCTCTTCTATTAGACTCTCTCTTTCCTTTTCTTTTGTTCCTCTTATCTGTGTTATACCTCCTCCTCCTCCTCAGAGTAGGTCGTGCGCATGATCACACAGACAAATATATATGCATGCATGTGTTTGTATGTATGTGTGTGTGTAATTGTATTTATATATATATGTATACATATATATATATGTATACATACATATATATATATGTATACGTATGTGTGTGTGTACATATATATGTTTGTATATGTGCATATATTTATAGATCTTTATACATGTATACGTATTTGCATATAAATGTATAGATGTGTGTGTGTGTGTGTATGTATGAGTATGTACGCCTATGCGTTCGTGTTCGTGTGTCGAGTGGATAATATGTATATATACATATATGCGTCCACGCGTCCACACACATAATTCGATGAGTCTACACCTGACCTGTGATGGCAAAAATACATACAAAGGAAATCATTAGTTTGCATAAGATCATGTGAAATGAAAAGGAATATGACGTTTCGGAAATAATTCTTCGTCACAGAGCGAAAATATATTTCACTTGAGGGATTTAGATAACGCTGACAATGTAAAAGGACAGCATGAAGGTAAGTAAAGAGTGAGTAGGGGCAATGTATGAAATAAAAAGACAAGAACTCACAGGTTTGAGCTGACCATGGAGTTGTAAACCAATAACTCCGCTGTTTCTCTCACTCATGCTACCAACCTCCTTTT
Organism: Octopus sinensis; assembly: GCF_006345805.1. NCBI lineage: Eukaryota > Metazoa > Mollusca > Cephalopoda > Octopoda > Octopodidae > Octopus > Octopus sinensis. The sequence goes on from NC_043009.1 coordinate 60,018,502, forward strand.
CATCATTTGACCTTGCAAGTTAGTCCACTTCATAATTCTCTAAGTACCTCATTCTTTATAGCATTCTAATCAACAACAAAAACTGCGATCTTTGAAGTATATTTTGTTGTGTGTGGGAGGGTAATTCCCTGTTAGTGGATCCGTGGAATAAGCTGCCGGACGAGATAGTGAAGATGCCAACGACCGCTCGGTTCAAAGTCTCTCTTGACCAGAAATGGCCTGAACTCTTTGCATGAACACCCTCCCTGTACATAAATCCATGTCCCCCTACATGGCCTTGCTTTTTGCTTTTTGAGCCAAAAAATTAACTTAACTTAACTTAACACTCACCGGTAAAATTTCCACTCATTTATTTATTTTCTTTTAAATTTTCGTTGCGTCTCGCAACCTTTTTAACAGTCGTTGGCTCTGTCCGTTGAATAGTCAAAGATTATTTAACTTATTTTAAATAAGTAAATGAGTGGGAACTTTACTGGTGAGTGTGTTAAATAATAAGGTACTAAAAGGGAATGTCTCTCCCCAGACACATCAAAATTCTCGTAGTATTTTACAAAAATAAGTGCTACACAATTTGCACGAATGACGTTGTTTTATTTCGTTTTTGTTTTCTGTTTTGTTTTTGTATTTGGTTAGCAAGATTCTTGATGTCATCTCATGTGTTGGAATGGGTTTTGCTGTAATTCGGTAGGGTCGTTATGCTAATAATAAACACAGACAGATATGAAGCAGCCTTGGTTCGAATGGTGACAAATGTATTTGACAAACCTAGTTGATTGGTTGATTGACCGAAGGGGTGATAAAAAAATCTATTAGTTAATTAGTTAAATGTAAACTAATTGACTAATAATACTAAAAGAAGTGAAATAGAACCAGCACGTGTGTTTATCACTAGCGTAATGACCCTCCCGAGATAAAAAATGTTATTTTACTCCGTTCATGTTCTCTTTTTGATAAACACTATTTTGTGTCCTATAGTCTATACTAATATTCTTAGGAGTCTTTGCAAGCAATTTGTTCTTACCCAAACCTGACACCACTAGTTTAGTCAGAAGATAATTTATTTTATCTCATTGAAAAAAGGCGGCGAGCTGGCAGAAACGTTAGCACGCCGGGCGAAATGCTTAGCAGTATTTCGTCTGCCGTTACGTTCTGAGTTCAAATTCCGCTGAGGTCGATTTTGCCTTTCATCCTTTCGGGGTCGATAAATTAAGTACCAGTTACGCACTGGGGTCGATGTAATCGACTTAATCCCTATGTCTGTCCTTGTTTGTCCTCTCTGTGTTTTGCCCCTTGTGGGTAGTTAGAAATAAAATTTATTTTATCTCATTGATTATTATTAACACCGTAAAAGTTAAGTAAAATATATAGAAATGAAAGTATCTCAGAAATATTAGGAGTCACTTTTCATTACTTATTTGTCTGGTGTTTCCTTTTTGTTTTTCTTTTAGCTAAAATTTAAAAGTATTTGTTTCATTTATGATTTAACTCAATCTTTCTTTTTGACATTTCTTTAGGGCTTGAAATACGTAAACCAAGCAAAACAAACACCACCCGCCCTTCACTGCTGTCCGGACTTGAGCGATATGTAGTGTTTCTTGTATAAATAGTCAACGTGTCTTGTACTTGTCTGTTGTAATGCGATGACGTTTTATGAAGTTGTTTTTAACTTCGTATAACGTCATCACATTTTAATCGAATCGTTATACAAGTATATTTATGTTCGCCCTGTTATTTATATGCATACACAACACGCACACACAAACCACACACACACACACACACACACACACACGCACACACACCACACACACACACGCGCGCGAGCACACGCGTGTGTGTTAGCCTGTGCGCATGGTCTGTGAGTATCACGTAAAGCTGGAGATTGGAGGGATGACCTACCCTGCAAACACTATACTGACACAAAGATGTTCTCCTGGGGCTAAAACAACAGTAACATCTCCTTATAGGACTGCCACATTCTGTTGGCAAATAAACTTTACTATATGTATGTATATATATATATATATATATATATATATATATATAATAAAATAAAAATAATAAAAAATAATAATAATAATAATGATGATGATGATGATGATGATAATAATAATTATAATAATAATAATAATAATAATAATAATAATAATAATAATAATATAATAATAATAATAATAAAGGGTAAAATTAATTAATGATTAATAATTTTACCAGGTAGTTCGGCATGTTACAAGAACCATCATCGGTTAACTTAAATAAAAATTCTTATAATTATGAGTATAATTGTAATTAGGGTCAGCAAAAATTTGCTTCACCACATACCGAAAATTTAGGAA
>NC_043009.1:60020937-60043437 GCF_006345805.1 Octopus sinensis
CGGTTGTCAAGCGATGTTGGAGGGACAAACACAGAAACACAAACACACACACACACACACCACACACACACACACACATATATATATATATATATATATACTTATATACGATGACTTCTTTCAGTTTCCGTCTACCAAATCCACTAACATGGCTTTGGTCAGCCCGAGGCTATAGTAGAAGACACTTGCCCAAGGTGTCACACAGTGGGACTGAACCCGGAACCATGTGGTTGGTAAGCAAGCTACTTACCACACAGCCACTCCGGCGCCTATATAGTTAATTGTTGTGAGTTGGGAAGTAGAATATGAAGAAGATATTGCAAGTGAGAGTCGTCAATTGTCCCAACAAGACAGATCGGCCATTACATGAGATGACAGAGCAAATAGCGCAGCAAGAATCAACATCGAGACTGGCTTAGACTTGACGTCGGCAGGTGACACACACACACACACACACACACACACACACACACACACACACACACACACACGCACGCACCGCACGCACGCACGCAAGCATGCACGCGCGCGCAACACACACGAAGCTATTGAAGACGGAATTATGGTTGGCATTAGAATTAAGTGCAAAATAACTAAATAAACAAAACACCACCGACAACACCACCACCACAATGACTACAGCTCGTGATGTCAGTAGTAGTGTTGTTGTTGTTGTTGGTGGTGGTGGCCACTGCTGCTACTGCTACTACTATTACTACTACTACTACTACTATTACTACTACTACAACTACCGCCACGGCCACAACAGCTGCAAATAACCACGGTCGCCATTACCATCACTACTACTAACACCACCACCACCACCACCACCACCACCACCACTACCGCCACCACCACCACCACCACAACCATCACCACAACCACCACCACCACCACCACTACCGCCACCACAACCACCACCACAACCATAACCACAATCACCACCGCCACCACAGCAGCGACAACCACCACCATCGTCACGCCCACAACCACTACAACCATAACCACTACCTCAACCACCACCATCACCACCACCACCATAACAACCACGACCATCACCACAACCACCACCACTACCACTACAACCATCACCACCACTACAACCACCACCAACACCACCACCACGACCACCGCCACAACCACCACCAACACCACCATCACCACCACCACCACTACCACCATTACCACTACCGCCACCACAACAACTGCTACTACCACAACCACCGCTTCCACAACCATCTCCACCACCACCACCACCACCACCACATATACCCATATGATGCCGTCCATCACTACCTCAGTCTCTTCCTCCATCCCTGTCTTTAAAAAAGAATGGTAAGCTATAAATAGAACGGGATATTTTGGAGTAAATAATGGAGCGATTAGTTCCAGAAACGTTGTCTGAGTCCAGGAGTCTTTTTTGTTTCTGTTTTGGTTTTCTCTCTTTATGACTTCGTCACTGAATTGTTGACGAACCAACAGAAACTTGTTCCATCCCAGAGCAGCTGCAACTGTTATTTGTTGGAGGTGATGGTCGTCGTCATCGTCGTCTTTCTTCTTCTTCTTCTTCTCCTCATCATTTTTCACCACCTCCTGCTCCTGCTCCTCCCCTCTTCCCCCTCCTCCTCCCCTTCTTCTTTTTTACTTCTTCTTATCCCCATCCTTCTCCTCTCCTGCTCCTGCACTTCCTCCTTCTTTTTCTTATCCTCTTCCTTCTCCTCCTCCTCTCCTGCTTCTGCTTCTCCTACTCCTCCTTTTCCTTTTCCTTCCCCTTCTTATTCTGATCCTTCTCCTCCTCTCCTGATTCTGCTGCTGCTGCTGTTGCACCTCCTCCTCCTCCTTCTTCCTGTATGATAAAAAGTTTGCTTCCCATCCACACAGTTCCGGGTTCGGTCCCACTGGCGCCTTGGGCAAGTGACTTTTATCACTACAAATTCGGACCGGCCAAAGCCTTGTGAGTTTCTGCTAAACAAATATCTTGCCAATATACCCGATTATGGGCTCCTCTACTTCTCAAAGACAAGGCCCAAGCAAATGAAAAGAAAAACAAAATGCGTCTACGAGGTTCATTAGCTTGATAGAAGTAGCGGACAAATCTTCAAATCATCTTTAAATGTAAAGAACATATTTGAAAATATAATTTATTTTAGATATATTGTTTGTAAAGTGATGGAAGGTTATGAATACAATATTTTGAGCATAAATGTACTTGATCCGTGGTTGATTAGGACTAAGTATTAATTCATTCTACTATAGGCACAAGAACTGAAATTAGATCGACCCCCAGTACGCAACTGGTACTTAATTCATCGGCCCCGAAAGGATGAAAGGCAAAGTCGACCTCGACGGAATTCGAACTCAGAACATAAAGTCAGACGAAATACCGCTAAGCATTTCGCCCGGCGTTCTAACGTTTCTTATTTCTTTACTGCCCACAAGGGGCTAAATACAGAGGGGACAAAAAAGGACAGACAAACGGATTAAGTCGACTAAGATCCAAGTGTACGCATTTAACTTAGTTGATTATATCGACCCAAGAGGTACTTATTTGATCGACCCCGAAAGGATGAAAGGCAAAGTCGACCTCGGTGGAATTTGAACTCAGAACGTAATAGCAGACGAAATGCGGCTACGCATTTTGCCTGGAGTGCTAACGATTCTGCCAGCTCACCGACTTATTTCAGAAAGAATATTCTTTTCTACTCTAGGCACGAAGCCCGAATCTTTGCGAGAGAGGGTGCCAGTCGATTAGATTGACATCAGTACGCAACTGGTATTTAATTTATCGACCAGGAAAGGATGAAAAGCAAAGACGACCTCGGCGGAATTTGAATTCAGAACGTAAAGACAGACGAAATACCGCTAAGAATTTCGCCCGGCGTGCTAACGTTTCTGCCAGCTCGCCGACTTAGTATTAATGAAACAACAATGATGACGACGACGACAATGACGTCGATGACGATGATTTCCTTTTCTCTAAAGTACACATCCTTCTTCTTCGTAGGTTCATTTTTCCGTTCGTCTTCTCCACTGTTCTTTCCCGTGTACCTGGCGACCTCACTTAAAGCAGTCTGCGCAAATTCCTCTCATTCGGATTTCTTTTACTTGTTTCGGCCATTTGATTGCGTCCAAGCTGGAGAACTGCCTTAAAGAGTTTTAGTCAAAGAAATCGACTCCAGGACTTATTCTTTCAAAGCCTAGTATTTATTCTATCAGAGTTTTTTTGCCGAACCGCTAAGTTACAGGGACATAAATACACCGGCATCGGTTCTCAAGCAATAGTAGTGGGTAGGGGGAACAAACACAGATATACACACAAACACACACACACACACACACACACACACACACACACACACACACACACACACACACACACACACATACACACACATACAACGGGCTTCAGTCAGTCTCTGTCTACCAAATACACCCACAAGGCTTTTATCAGCTCGAGGCTATAGTAGAAGACATTTGCCCAAAGTACCATCCAATGGGACTGAACCCAGAAACTTGTGGTTGGAAGGCTTCTTACCACATAGCCACGCCTGTACCTATATGTATTTTTTAAAATTCAATTCATTGCCCTCTTTTCTTTTCTCCAACAATCCAAAGTTTTTACATTACCATCCGCCGAAAATTGCAAAAGAAACCATGGAAACTGCTGCCACTCTAATGTGACTAAATAGAAGAGAATAAGTAGATAATATGCGAGGCTTACTGATTGGGATGGAAGCACTCCGTCGGTTACGACGATGAGGGTTCCTGTTGATCCGAATCATTGGAACAGCCTGCTCGTGAAATTAACGTGTAAGTGGCTGAGCACTCCACAGACACGTGCACCCTTAACGTAGTTCTCAGGGATATTCAGCGTGACACAGAGAGTGACAAGGCCGGCCCCTTGAAATACAGGTACAACAGAAACAGGAAGTAAGAGTGGAGTGAGAGAAAGTTGAGGCGAAAGAGTACAACAGGGGTCGCCCCCCCCTGCCGGAGCCTCGTGGAGCTTTAGGTGTTTTCGCTCAATAAACACACACAACGCCCGGTCTGGGAATCGAAACTGCGATCCTCCGACCACGAGTCCGCTGCCCTAGCCACTGGGCCATTGCACCGCCACAGCTTACTGATTAGGGTGTTGTACTCAAGATTTTAGGATCGTGGTTTCGATTCCTGGACCGGCTGGTGTGTTGTGTTCTACAATAAAACACTTCACCACACATTGCTTCAGTCCACTCGACTGTAAATGAGTTCCAGCAGTTGCTAGGCAGTTAACCTTGCAACGGGTTGATGTTCTATTCAGTGGGTGTTTTGTTATCTCAAGTCACTTATACGCTATGAGAACCACGTTAAGCCCCGACATTATGCGTCCTTGGGCTCATGACAAACCTCAGTATAAGAAAAATAAGCAATGCAAGCGCGTGTTCATCTCAGTATGTAGAGTATAAACACTCACACTTATATCTCCCTCTTTGTGTTAGGTTAGTCTTTTTGATCCAGAGATAACCATTTTTCCCATTCATTTGCTAGTCTTTTGATGACTACGCCTCGCAGTCCCAGATGTACAACTTGGCTCGCAGATACGACATGTAAAATATTTTATTGAGAAAGCCGGTTGTGATTCTACACGCATGCCTCTTTTGACGATTCTCCTGTTTGCCCAGCATAGCTTAGATTTTTTCATATTGGTCTTTAGTTGGATTTTGAACCGCTTCTTTACCTCTCCATTAAAGATTTCCTTTGGGCATAGCTGGTCGTAAAAATTCCAACGGCGAGAGGGGTACATACGCACGTACAAACATACACACACTCTCGTATATATATATATCTTTAAATTAGAAAAAAAAACACCTTTTATCAATTCAATAATGAAAAATTGAATTATACCATTTAGAAAAAATTCATCTTATAGAAAGAGTAAATATAAGATAAAACATTAACAATGATTAAGTAATGTGCAAAATAATAAATAAAACGTATATATTTGGTATATATATATATATACATATATATATATATATATATATATATATATATATATATATATATATATATATATATGTGTGTGTGTGTGTGTGTTGTGTGCCTGGTATCTTTATATATGTGTATCTCTGTGTATGTGTTTGTCCGCCTCGACCAGCGCTTGACAACCGGTACTAGTATGTTTACATCCCCATAACTTAGCAGAATATGTAGTGAGCTTAAAAATAAAATTAGTTGCGAGTTTGATTTGTGCAATTAAACCCTTCAAGGCGGTTCCTCAGTATGTCTGAAGTCTAACGATTGAAACAAGTAAAACTAATGTCCGTGAGTGCTTGTGTGCGTGTGTGTGTGTTGTGTGTGTGTGTGTGTGTGTGTGTGTGTGTTGCGTGCGTGCGTGTGAGCCTATAATGGAAGGTCTCCACTGATCACTCCTCACTTCACCGCTCTACATTCACCCTAACCTTCAAAAACAACAACATAATAATAACTAAATAACTCTCCACTTATCTATCGCGGTCTAATGTATATGAGTTGATTTCATCGATTATTACTTTTGAAAAGATTCTTATCTTCTCTTTGTCATGTCTTGCGTAACGTTTTATATTCAAACCTTTTGATGCTTTGTGTGTATATATATATATGCATACATGTATGTATATGTGTGTGTAAGCGTACATGTATATAAATATATATATTGTGTGTGTGAGTGTATGTGTGAAGCCAAGAGTAATTTATATATATATATATATATATATATATATATATATATACTAGATATATATATTTATACAATATATATACAAAACATAATAATAATAAAGGGTAAATTAATTAATCAGTAATAATTGATAATTTTACCAAGTAGTTCGGTATGTTAAAAGAACCCTTATGTGTAACCTCGTACAAAATTCTATAATTATCAACATAATTATTTAATCATAGAATTTTTATATACATAACATACATATAGTGCATAATGTATATATATGATATATATATATATATATATATATATATATATATATATATATATGCATAGATATATATATATATACTAATATATATATATATATATATATATATATATATGCATATATATATATATATATCTTATATATATATATATATATATATATATATATATATATATATATATATATATATGTATATATATATATATATAAATACACGCATATACGTGTTTCGTGATACTCAACCGCGATCAATATAAAACTTGACAATGTAAAATAAATTGCAATATAAAATAATGCATAGAACATAAGATTTCACTCCAAGAAATATAATAGTTGGCACATTGTGACATATTAGAGTCGCACACACACGCTTATATCTACATACATGCATACAAATATATATTTATATGTATTTGTTGGTGTGTGTGCGCGTGTGTGTTGTGTGTGTGGAAACAGAGCAACACATATACACATATTATACTACTCGCGCGTATATACTCACACATACTCCAAACAACATATGCGCTACACATATTTATGTATAAGTGCATATCATCTTGTACACTCACACACGTTTCTCTCTGCTTCTTGTTCTTGCTCCCCCCCGCCCCACTTTCTCTCTGTATGTGTATGTGCGTGTGTGTGTGTGTGTGTGTGTGTGTGTGTGTGTGTGTGTGTGTGTGTGTGTGTGTGTGTGTGTGACTGTGTGTGCGTGTACGTACATGTTTGTGAGAATGTGCATAAAAACAGCCACAATATGCCAAATACGTCAACCATTATCTGTGGCATCATATTGCTGAATTTCTCTGGAATCCATTACACATTGTAATGTATCCTAACAGACAGATGTTACAAAAACTTCTCAATCTAAAGACGTAATTAAGAACTCTAATTATTGGTTTCTTCCAATATTACGAAACCAAAAATGTGCAAGTGGAAGATATCGTCCATTGAATTGATTCCAAAAATATGGCTACTGCTTAATTTATCAACACTTCTGCCGGAGGGATGAAAAGAGCCAAACCATTTTTTTCAGAATTCTCTGCAGAATTCTCCGACCTAAGGATATCAATCAGTCGTAGGAATATTCTTTCAATACGAAATTTCTGCATGGATACATACATTGTTGTAAAGACACATATTTAGAAAACCCTGGAAGACTACACTGAAATTACCCGAGTATATTACTGATACTCGATGCGCTGATAAAGGATGCTTTATTGAATCACATGGTGTGCTAGAAATAGTAAACAAATATACCTCAAACCAGCATCAGCAATAGCTGCTGCTGCAGTTGTAGCAACAATAACAGCAGCTGCAACAATAACAACAGCGAATCAAAGTGAATGCCGATTTGTAGTTGCTCCACCGTCAAAGTGAATAGCATCCAAATGTGCCTACAATATACATCGTACCACCTTGTACCAAGTGAAGGACATATGTTGATCAAACTGCCTGCTAAGAATGCATTATGTATGCAAATCGGTCAATCCGATTTAATTCGAAAGAAAGAGTAGTAAATAGATTCTCTGTTGATAGATAAAGAGAGCACGTAGTCTTGTTGATGTCCCAACACGAGATTGAAACTTGTGCGGTTGATTCATCTATTTATATCCACGAAGGTATTCTATGTAAAGACAGCATGTTTATACCTGCCTGTACATAGTGTTGGCTAAAATCTACAGATACATTCGATAATATAATTAAACGATGATAATACATTGGGCGATAATGCTCTTCATACACTAGTAATTTATTAAACGAAATGGATATCAGAACTACGTTATGCACGCAAATAGGCCACAAATACTGTATGCAAATAAGCCGTTAAATTGGGGGTGAATACTCACTTACCGATAGAGAACTCAAACTTGTCTGACAGATACCTTTTTTTAAACTCTCACTAAGATTCCCCCTGCCGCCATAAAGAAAGGAATTACACAGCTTCAATCCCTTTAATGAAAACAAATCTGCTCGACAAATGCCAAACTGGAAATAAATAGCATTAACGACTACTATAACAACAACAACAACGACCATAATTTGTTCCTAAAATCACTGACTTAGCTTGTAAGAAATTCTAAGTATATCAGATTCTAAGATACATTTCTTTTGAATATTCGACATCCGATGAGACATTCTCTGATTATTCCCCAATCGGATTTTTTTTTCTTTTTCGGTTGTCTTTGTAATCATTCCTGACAATCGAGATAAACAAGAGCGGGAAGAAAATTGGTTATTCGCTTCGTGTATTGAATATGTCTGAACAGATCATGTACTTTCCGTGGCCTACACTGCTTATATCAAAGCAGTGTAGACCAGACCACGTTGTGCTTGTTGTTGTTGCCGTCGTCATCGTCGTCGTCGTCTTTGTTGTTATTGAAGTCACTTAATCCCCGCCCACACCAACAGACAAGGTATGAGCAATCGACCCCCTGATCGATATGCGTTGAGTAAGGCAAGCGGCATTCCACTTCGATACGCAACCTTAGATATGCGTAGAACATTCTTGTGGTTGTTGTTATCATTAGTATATCATTTAAATGTTCTTTAATTTCATACCCTAACCCCTCAATGAATATATATACCTTTACAAGTTTTAAGGCGGCGAGTTGGCAGAAACGTTAGCGCGCCGGGCGAAATGCTTAGCGGTATTTCGTCTGCCGCTACGTTCTGAGTTCAAATTCCGCCGAGGTCGACTTTGCCTTTCATCCTTTCGGGGTCGATAAATTAAGTACCAGTTACGCACTGGGGTCGATGTAATCGACTTAATACCTATGTCTGTCCTTGTTTGTCCCCTCTGTGTTTAGCCCCTTGTGGGTAATAAAGAAATAAATAGGTATTTCGTCTGTCGTTACGTTCTGAGTTCAAATTCCGCCGAGGTCGACTTTGCCTTTCATCCTCTCGGGCGTCGATTAGATAAATACCAGTTTCGCACTGGGGTCGATGTAATCGACTTAATCCCTATGTCTGTCTTTGTTTGTTCCCTCTATGTTTAGCCTCTCGTGGGCAGTAAAGAAATATATACATTTACAAGTTTTAAGTGAAAAAGAAATACAGGCGAAGGGAGAGGTGCCGCCCACACTAATAAATTCGATGAAAAGTGAATAAGACTGGAAACCATCACGTGTAAACAGGACTAATCTTAGTATGGACTCGTAAACCGAGAAAAGGAAGGAGAGGAAGCCCTTGCCCTTGGCGGTCGGGATGATTAATGTTTTGTTGGGTTTCTACGATTGGGCCTAAGTAGTTGTCACTTTTGTAGGAGGATCTTATTTGTTAGTATTTTTTTGTTATTTGTTTTCGTTATTTCTTTTTTGCACGTTTTATGTAAGAATCTTGCTATTTTTGTGTCCTGTTTTTTTTTTGTATAATTTCTCTTTACTTTCGTATTATTTCTCTTTGCTTGTGATTAATAAAGAACCTGTAAGCTTATAATCAAACTAACAAAGAGCGAATCATATCAACATCGCATCGATTCAGCCTTGCCACCAGTCACAAAGAAAGATAAACAATACGAATAAAAATCGCATTATTCAACTTGGGTTTAAAAGGAGAACGCGTCCATTGAATCTGATGCATAAAATGTATTAGGCGTAAAAAGGATAATGGGCATCAATACCCCAGATGTCTGTCCCAGTAACAGGTTATAGTTGTTATATTTTCAATTGGACATTAAATGAATTAGCAAGACTAGACGGGAGAAAAAAAAAAAAAGAAATAAGAAACAAGAAAAAGTAATGGCTAAATGAACATGGAAAATGAGGACAGTGAATACAAATAATTTCTATGAAAGTAGACGCCTTGGGAATCATTAGAAAAAACTGCTGACTAATACATAATCTATTTCTTTACTACCCACAAGGGGCAACACACAGAATGGACAAGCAAGGACAGACAAACGGAATAAGTCGATTACATCGACCCCAGTGCGTAACTGGTACTTAATTTATCGACCCCGAAAAGGATGAAAGGCAAAGTCGACCTCGGCGGAATTTGAACTCAGAACGTAAAGACAGCCGAAGTACCTATTTCTTTACTACCCACAAGGGGCAAAACACTTAGTGGACAAACAAGGACAGACAAAGGGATTAAGTCGATTATATCGACCCCAGTGCGTAACTGGTACTTAATTTATCGACCCTGAAAAGGATGAAAGGCAAAGTCGACCTCGGCGGAATTTGAACTCAGAACGTAGCGGCAGACGAAATACCGCGAAGCATTTCGCCCGGCGTGCTAACGTTTCTGCCAGCTCGCCGGGGTACAAATATGCACAACATACAGAAAATTTTACTTCTAGGCAATAGACACAGAGAAGAATGCAATTGCGGTATGAAAACAAACATTAAAAACGAAACAACGGAACAATAACTATTATCATTATTATGTATTCGATATAAACATCATTGTGGAGGCGCAATGGCCCACTGGTTAGGGCAGCGGACTCGCGGTCGGAGGATCGCAGTTTCTATTCCCAGACCGGGCGTTGTGTGTGTTTATTGAGCGAAAACACCATATTTACGGCAGGTTGTAAGTTAGCGGTGTCAGGTCATTCAACATAGAAGAGATGACCAGAAGCAGGACTACGATTTCCGAGATACACAGAATCGCATCTTTCGATAGACCTGGGTTGACGGACAGAATTGCAGCGTAGTTTCGGAAAGTCTAGGACTTTTAGGAAGGATAATCTTTCTGGGTACTGACAGTAAGTTGGTTGTGCTAGACGTGAACGACAGCATTCACACCAGCGGCTTGTTATGCTTCGATAAAGACAACTTGATTTCTTCAAGCATCTAAATACGTTCTAAGAAACGTCCTGCTGTACAGGGAAGTAAAATGGCTTTCTTAATGAAAACTGGAATTGCATAATGTTGCTGGTATGAGCATGGATGAAAAAGGCTCCAAAATTTACCCATTTTTTTTTTTCTGAGGGGTATCATTTTTTCTTAAAGCAAACATCGGATCATCCAGATTGTGTTTCGATAGAATATTCGTCAGGTCTGCGGAGATTGTGTAGGTACCCCACGATTTCAACTAGTCGATTATACAGGACCTAAATTATATAGTTTAGATGACTGGCATATTTTGATCGTATTATGCGGAGAAAATCCCTGGAGAAGGACATCATGCTTGGAATGGTCAGTGGCAAGAGAGGAAGAGGCCGACCAAGAACCCGCTAGCTTGACACCATCAAGAGTGACACGGAAATGGCCATAGCCAATCTGAAAGAAGCGACCCAGGATAGAACTGGCTGGAGAACACTGATCCATTGAGTAACCGAGAGTCGACTTCGACTGAGCGGATAGATAGATAGATAGATAGATAGATAGATAGATAGATAGATAGATAGATAGATAGATAGATAGATAGATAGAGATGATCAACCTGGTTAGGACGAATACAGACGGTAACAAGAAGAACGCTTTGTTCCTAGTACCAATGCCCTGACTAGCGAATTAGTTAGTAAGCGGCAGTCGTTGAAAACAATCGTCTAAAATCAATGAGGATAGTTCTGAAGGACAGTGGAATAAGTAAATGAAACGGAAAAGATTTACAGAATCCAAAATGCATTTCAAGAGAAGATAAATAAAATGTGTAAGAAGGAACACATTTTCTGAAAATGCGTGAAGATACGGAGATTTGGAATAACAAATAACCTACAAAGGCAAGGGTCGGGCAACTTTTTTAACCGATTACCCCCGAAATATATTTATTTACCCCGACGTTACCCCCTTGATTCGAATGGAAGAAAATCATAGATAACAAGGAACACGTTTTTTTTTTATGGCTGTGTGGTAAGAAGCTTGCTTGCCAACCACATGGTTCCGGGTTCAGTCCCACTGCGTGGCACCTTGGACAAGTGTCTTCTACTATAGCCTCGGGCCGACCAAAGCCTTGTGAGTGGATTTGGTAGACGGAAACTGAAAGAAGCCCGTCGCATATATGTATATATATATGTATGTGTGTGTGTATATGTTTGTGTGTCTGTGTTTGTCCCTCCAACATTGCTTGACAACCGATGCTGGTGTGTTTACGTCCCCGTAAGTTAGCGGTTCAGCAAAAGAGACCGATAAAATAAGTACAAGGCTTACAAAGAATAAGTCCTGGGGTCGATTTGCGCGACTAAAGGCGGTGCTCCAGCATGGCCACAGTCACATGACTGAAACAAGTAAAAAAAGTAAAAGAGAGAGTTATGTCTAATGAGTCTACATTACTCCCAAGAATTTCATTTTTACCCCACTTGGAGTAATTTACCTCGGTTCACCGACCCCTGTATTAAGGGCTATCTAAATTACTTGCGAAAAGATCTTGGGGAACATCGAGTGAAGATTTGCGTGCGAGAGCTTCGATTATGTGGAGCATGCAAGAGATAGGCTGATAGCGAAAACTATTGTGCAAGGTTCTGAAAGGCAATGTGTTAACCTCAAGAAGGACGTAGCCGCATTCCTACTTACCTCCACACGCGACTTGTACACAAGCATTTCAGGGTATCAATTATTTTCAGAACTTGGATGTACAACCCAAGGAAGCGAATGTTGGATATGGCTGTGAGGGGCTCTGATCAAACCAAGGTTAAAATTCTTCACCTGTGAGTGGGTTGGTTGCTGTTATTTATTTTCTCTTTTAATTTATATCGATCTATATATATAAAGCTGAAGCTGTCTGTGTATGGCAGGTTTGGTAGCCTTCAACTAACACTATCTCCTCCGAGACCCTGCGGCACAAGTTGACCAAAATTGGGAGTATGATAGAAAATCGGACCATGTTAACACCAAAAATTATTTACATCTAAAAGGTGCTTTTTTTCTATGAAAATCCCTATTTTTTTTACGATTTTTTGACTGCTGTGTCGCCATTTTTCGGTGTATTTCAACCAGAAAGATGTTCACTTAAAGAGAATAACAAGCTACATAATCCACAACTTTTACTTTTCAAAAATTCCAATTCTAAGGGGTCGAAACAAACCCGAGCAATGCCGGGCGATACTGCTAGTTTAATTATACATGTATACACACTTACACAAATTACGTATTGCTATAATTAAAAAAAAAATAATTGGGCTTTATATGTTGTATTACGTCCCTTGTCCCACTGTTCAGTTTTATATCATTTGCTTGTATATATTGGTACTCCGTCAGTTACGACGGTGATCGTTTCAGTTGATCCGATAAACGGAACAGCTTCTCTTGAAATTAATATGCAAGTGGTTGAGTACCCCACAGATACGCGTGCCCTTAACGTCATTGACAAGACTGACCCTTTGAAATACAAGTATTATTCATTTTATTTTTATCAGGTGAATGGACTGGAGCTACGTGACATAAAGTGTCTCGCTTCAGGACACAACATGCCGCCGGATATCGTACTCACGGCCTTACAATCCAATCGGGAACCGAATACCCTAACCTCTGAGCTACGCGCCTTCCCTGTCAGCATATCACCACGTGCTTTATAAAAGCTTTGTAATATACGGATACGCACTGTTGGCAACGAAATAAATCATCATCATCATCATCGTCGTCATCATCATCATCATCATCATCATCATCATCATCATCATCATCATCATCATCATCATCATTATTATTATTATTATCATTATTATTATTATTACAAAAATAATAGTAATTATTGTTTATATAAATATGATGATGATGACGATGAGGAAGAATTAAAATAATGGGTTCTTTATATACCGCTAGAGTAGCTTAAATATACATAATTCATGTGATAATGATTTGTTTTCGAAACAGTAGCAGAAGATGAAGAGGAAGAAGAAGAAGGAGGAGAAGGAGGAGGAAGAAGAGGAGGAGGAGAGGGGAAGGAGATAAAGAAAAGTAGGAGAAAGAGAAGAAAAGTAACAGCAGGCGGGAGAAGAAGGGGAAGAAGAAGAAGAAGAAAGAGGAAGAAGAAGAAAAAGGAGGAAGAAGAAAAAGGAAGAGGAGGAGGAAAAAGAGAAGATGAAGAAAAGTGAGAAAAGAACAAAAATAGCAGCAGGCGAAGGAAGAGGATGGAAGGGAGGAGGAGATGATGATGTTGAAGAAGAAGAGGAGGAGGAGGAAGAAAACAAGGAGGCGGAGGAAACGAAGAAGACGAAGAGAAGTAAGAGAAAGAGAAGAAAAGTGACAGCAGGCAGAGTAAGAAGAGGAGGAGAAGGAGGAGGAAGAAGAAAGAAGGATGAGGAAAAGGAGAAGATGAAGATAAGTAAAAAGAAAGAATTAAGGTAGCAGTAGCCGAAGGAAGAGGAGGAAGGGGAGGAGGGAGATGAGGATAATGAAGAGGAAGAAACGGAACTGCATTTCGAAGGAAAGAACAAAACAAAACCCCCAAAACTATTAAGTAGCCAAAATAAGAACAAAAATAAAAGATCAACAACAACAAGAACAGCAACGCCAACCAAACAATATGCACTTAGTGCCATAGTAACAATGAAGAGTGGATGCAGAAATCCAAAATCAATAGATTCAACAAGTCTGGTACGCTCGTTGCCTATGGGCGTAAAACACTCAAATAAATCTATTAGAAAACAAATTCCTAATAATAATAATAATAATAATAATAATGATAATAATAATAAATAATAATAATAATAATAATAATAATAATAATAATAATAATAACAATAATAATAATAACAATAATAACAATAATAATAATAATAATAATAATAATAATAATGATAATAATAATGATAATAATAATGATAATATAATAATAATAATAATGATAATAATAATAATAATGATAATAATAATAATAATAATGATAATAATAATAATAATAATAATAATATAATAACAATAATAATAATAATGATATAATAATATAATAATAACAATAATAATAATATTAATAATAATAATAATAATAAAAATAATAGTAACAATAATAATAATAATAATAATAATAATAATAATAATAATAAAAATAATAGTAATAATAATAAAAATAATGATAATAATAATAATAATGATGATAATAATAATAATAATAATGCTAATAATAATAATAATAATAATAATAATAATAATAATAATAATAATATAATGATAATAATAATAATAATAATAATAATAATAATAATAATAATAATAATAATAATAACGTGTTTAAGATATGTGCGCGCAAGAATATGTTTGTACATGTATGTATACATTTTATCGATGTGCATCAACGAAAGGGATAAATAAGCGTAGGCAAGAAACCAAAAAAATAAATAAATAAATAAAATAAAAGAAAGTCGTCGAGGTTTCCCTTCTTACATTCATCATATGTGATGCTATGCTATGCAATGCAAGCGAACCATCGATGAACAAGATGAAAAATAAAACATTAAAAACCACCACCCACGCCATCGGTTGTTCAAATTGATAAATTGATAAATGAAACTGCTGAGTTATAATATTATTTGAAAAATAATATATGTATTAACAATAGGGAACGTAACAGCTATTGTGAGTTGGTAGTTGGTTAAAATAACACAGTAACACTTCTACGATGTAACTGTTTCAGATTTGTGCTGTTAGTAGTCTTATGGGCTGTGATGAGCTATGTGGTGTTGGTGGAGGGAATTGCAGATGAGGTAGACGGAAGTGAAGACTGCATGGGCCTGTGGGACAGCCACGGGGCATGCGTGGGCAGGAAGCACATGTGGTCAGTTCCAGCAGAAACGGCAGCGTGCAAGGACGTGTTTATTTCTTGACAGTGATCACTCATCCCACCGAGGTCAACTGGTAAGGTCTTTGTATTTCTTTCTCCCGTTTTGCTTTTTCTGTGGTCCTTTTCCTCCATCACACTACAAGATTTTAAAAAAACTCTCAAGAGGATCACTGATAAAATCAGTCACCAAATAAAAGATAGATTGATGAACGTATGTATTTATGTATAATTTAAATAAAATGACTCAGAGTGACCAGTGGCTGGTATCTGAGCAACATAGACACATACATCGCGAAATAAATTCTTGATTTATTAAAGTTATCTCCGCTTGTAGATGATGTGTCAGAGTTAGCAAAAAGCAATTGAAACTAGCTATACTTAAGGAGGGTGGAGGCGCAATGGTCCAGTGATTAAGGCAGCGGACTCGCGTACTGAGGATCGCGGTTTCGATTCCCAGACCGGGCGTTGTGTGTGTTTATTGAGCGAAAACACCTAAAACAAGCTCCACGAGGCTCCGGCAAGGTATGGTGGCAACCCCTGTTGTACTCTTTCGCCCCAACTTTCTCTCACTCTCTCTTCCTGTTTCTTGAGTAACGCTGCAATGGACTGGCGTCCCGTCCAGCTGGTGGGGGTGAGGGGCACATATGCCACAGAAACCGGGAAACCGGGCCCATGAGCCTGGCTAGGCTTGAAAAGGGCGAAAGAAAAAGAATACTTAAGGAATGAGACAATCTCAAGAATGAAGAATTTTTCAAAATTGACATGCGGTTAAAAGGACAGATTGACTGTCTGGAGATAAGGGGGCAGTCGTGGACAGATGTTTTCGACCCAATAATATTCGTCAGCAACACGGCAATCGTCCTAACTTATTCCCAGTAACCAAAAGGCTTAGACTTGGTTCAGAAGTGGCTGTGTGGTAAGAAGCTGGCTTCCAAAACACATGGTTCCGGGTTCAGTCCCATGCGTGAGACCTTGAGCAAGTTTCGTCTACAATAACCTCGGGCCGACCAGAACCTTCTGCTACTGGTTTTGGTAGACGGAAACGGTAAGAAGTATATCTATCTATCTATCTATCTATCTATCTATCTATCTATCTATCTATCTATCTATCTATCTATCTGTCTGTCTGTCTGTCTGTCTGTCTGTCTATCCATGCGTGTATGTCTTTGTGCCTCTTACCACCGCGGTTCAACAAAAGAGATCGATAGAATAATTCCTAGGCTTAAAAATAATAAGAACTGGGATAGATTAATCGACTAAAATTCTTCAAGGCGGTGCCCCGGGATGGCTGCAGTCTAATGACTGAAACAAGTAAAAGATAAAAGATGTTTATGACCTAGGTAATTTGCATAATTTATGCGAAAATGCACTAAGAAAACAACATAGACAAATACAGGTGTATCAAATACCACTCAACATAAATTCTTGATGTTAAAATTAGCTTCACGTCTTGAGCATGTTTCTTAATTACCCAGCGACAATTAGAACACAATTAGAATATAGGCTAATGAAATACAATTAGAATATATGCTAATGAGATACGTGTAAAGATCAGCTCATTTATGATGTTATGATAATAAAAAAATTGTAAATGATTCTCCAGCCTTTTCTCTGCTCTAGGTTGCATTTATGAATGCATTTGCGCATTTATGCATGTATGTAGGTGTACACTGCACACCGATACATACACAAATATATGTATACCATAAAAATTCGACGTTTGATTCTTTTCTAAAAGGATTTTTCCATATTTACGTATATCTTGTTATTGCTCTTCTGTGTTTTCTTTGGAGCAATAACGCTTCTAAATTCATTAAACTGACGTTTTAAGACCTTCACAATCTCGATTACAGACTACGAGGGGTGCTGAAAAGTTCCTGGCTTTGCGTAAAAGAAAATACAGGAGGATCAGTTAATTATGATATTATTCAACATATTCCCCTCAGATTCACATACTTATTGCAATGGTCCTTCAGTTTTTCTAAGCTCTGTAGAAAAACTTGGAAAGTTGGGCCTCCAGCCAGGCCTCTTTAGTAGCGATCACTTCCAAATTGGAGTGAAATTTCGTTCCTTTGAGATGTTTCTTCAATTGTGGAAAGAGGTGTTTGTTGGAAGGGGCCAAATCAGGAGTGTAAGGGGAATGGTCTACCAATTCGAAACCAAGACACCAATCGCTCTGTCTGCAATACCAAAGCTTAGCTAGTGACCAAGATCGAGGAGGTGTTCGAGGGTCTTCCCGGGGATCCAGCGAGGAACGCATGTGCCACATTCCGGAGTCGTCTTGAGGCCATGGTGGAAGCTGAGGGCAGCTATTTTATCTGATATCTCCCAGCCATATTCCAGCTGATATGTTTTGGTTTTTTAAAAATACTTTTATTTTGGAATTGGATATCGTGTTTTCTTTTCTTTTTATGTAAACTGTCAAATCTAGCGTGAACACCCTGTATTCGATTAAGCAGTCCTGGTTATGTACATCTAGAAACAAATAACGAGATGTTACTAACAGATGGAATAGGATTATATGTCAGAAAAAAAGCACATAATTTATAAAAAATGCTTGCAAAATACGCAATCAGCGTAAAGGATTCATAGGGTGCATTATTAAAGATAAAAAATTATAACAAAAAACAAAAGACAAGCTGTTGAAATATTAACACCATTCAGCTATTTCGTTCAACTGAATGAGAAACTTGTCTCCGCGGTTTCTAGAAATATTTCCGCCATTGTCTGTATTAGAAAGAGTTTTATGTTTAATAGTAAATATTCATATTTGTTCATCTCGGTGTTTGTATCATATATCGTCCATTTTTTCTGGTGTAGGGTTTTGTTATACGAGTTATTTTTTGACTTGGAATTCCGATTTAACTCTTACGAAACCACACCATTAATCATCGTCGTCGGCTGCCTGTCGTAGGTCGATGTTGGCTGTTCCGTTGAGGAACAAAACGTCTTTAGACGGGGAGTAAGGCAGTTGGCGTTTCCCCCACCACCAGACTACCGCTCTGGGCCAGCACACCAAATCATGAGATTTACAACAGTGCAACGAGGCTGCCCCGCTGTAGCAGCTCACTCGGTAGTTGATGGGCAACCATCGTTTGATGGTACAGATCTTCCGCTTGATTCCAATAATTTTCCCAGAAACAGATGTAAGACTATATCTATAACTTTTCCTTTATAAATGTTCTGAAAACTATTCACAGCCTTGACTTTGTCATCTCATTTTGTCTAATATATATATATATAAATATATGCATGCTAATACAAGACCCAAATTAGACTCCTCACTCGTATCATTATAGAACCAAGAGTTTAATCATGGTCTATCCATAGCACTTAGCGTTACCTACCACTCTTTGGGTCTTCTAGATACCATTACCTCTCATATATATATATATATATATATATATATATAATAATATATATATATCAAAATATAAATAATATATTATATATATAAGAATTTTTGCGTAATAAGATAAACTACCAAGGCTGTGTAGATATTAGAACATTTATAGATAGGTCTTACAGCTGTTTCAAGGATATTTATTAATTATATCCCTTCATCGGAGATGGTGTCAGAGAAAAGTTAAATCATAGTCAGTTTAGATGTGATACAAAATAGAGTGAGGTGGATATATATATATATTTATTTATTTATTTATTGCACTAATCCTATATATCTCTATAGCAACACACTGAACATAGAAGCACATGCGCGCTCACTTGTATGCACGCGCGCGTGCGCAAACACACTCTAGCACGTAAGTATAACTTAAGTATTAAATCCATCCAACAGGAACACTACATACTCTCGCAATCCAATATACACATATACATTCAACCACAACTGGTAAACCATTTGACTTTGCCCCAGCGCATACACTTTTACTCAAACTACCACCAACACACATATTTCTATGCACCACAATACACTGCACAGAAGTATGCTTTAGGAAACAGACAGACACACAGATACACACACACACACACATACACACACATACATTAATACTTTGCACTCATGCTACCACACACATTTATAACATCACATGTTCACAAATGCATAAACTCTAGCTTGTCACTCTCTCACATACATACAAATACACAAAACATACAAATACACACACACACACACACACACACACACACACACACCACACTCAACAGTAATTATCACATGAACTTAACATGATGTGTGTCTATGTGTGTGTGTGTGTGTGTGTGTATGTTCGTGCTTGTTTATACTGTAAAACTGTGTGTTATCAGTGTGTTTGTGTACGTGAGCGACAGAGATACAGCTAGAGATAGAGAGAGAGATAGGTAGATAGATAGAGAGAGAGAGAGAGAGCGAGAGAGAGAGAGAGAGATAGAGAGATAGAGAGATGCTTGTGTTATACTTCTATGTATATATGACGTAAACACTCTATGTTAGGCCCTAAATATCTTACATACAAAAACACACACATACATATACACACATTGGTATACCTGGTGATTGACAAAGACCTAATTGCACGGGAAATTAGTAATATGGATATATCGACTTACTTATTGATTGAGTAAGACTGTCTTGACGCTACAGGTTAGTTAATCTGGAGCCGATCTTTGTTTACATGGCGTAAAAACGACCGAGACTACCAGACTCCATCTTGAACGGAATGCCAGTCAGCAGCTATGTTAATCTCCAGGTGTAGCCGGTACTTATTCCCAGTTAGGGCGGCGAGCTGGCAGAGTCGTTAGCACCCCGGGCGAAATGCTTAGCAGTATTTCGTCTGCCGCTATGCTCTGAGTTCAAATTCCGCCGAGGTCGACTTTGCCTTTCATCCTTTCGGGGTCGATAAATTAAGTTTAATCCGTTTGTCCGTCCTTGTTTGTTTTCTCTGTGTTTAGCCCCTTGTGGGTAGTAAAGAAATAGGTACATATTCTCAATTTCCGCCTACCAAATCCACTCACAAGGCTTTGGTCGGCCCGAGGCTATAGTAGAAGACACATGCTCAAGGTGCCACGCAGTAGGACTGAACTCGGAACCATGTGGTTTGTAAGCAAGCTTCTTACCACACAGCCACTCCTATGCCTACACACACACACACATATATATATATATAAAGAGAGAAGAGGATAGGGGTATGATGCAACAAATACCGCATATGATACAACAAATGCACACACACACACACACACACACACACACACATCATATCCTCCACACCCAGAAACACGCAAAGACATTTTCTTCATTCGTATCTCTTAAGTTGCTATTTTTAGAACCGTTTGTTTGGAAGCTGAATAAAATTAGACAGGAAAACATTATACGCTTGGTATAGTTCATACGAATTGCATACTAAAAGTTTATAAAATTAGCATGTACACACACACACATGCATACATACATACATACATACATACATACATACATACATACATACACATGTACCTATGTATATATATATATATATATATATATATATATATATATGTATTTATATATATATGTGTTATATATATATGTATATATATGTATATATATGTATATATAGTATATATATATATATATATATATATATATACATACACACACATACATGTATATATACAAGTTTTCTTGTTTTAGTCATTAGAATGTGGCCATACTGGAGCACAGCTCTGAAGAATTATGGTCCAACGAATCGAACCCGCTGGTGCTTATTCTTGCTAAGTTACAGTTACGTAAATACAATACCACCAGTTGTCAGGCACAAATATACACACACAAATACAAATATAAATACGCACGCACACACACACACACATGCATTACATAAATTAATATAAACAGTAGTAGGGCAGCGAGCTGGAAGAATCGTTAGCACACCGGGCGAAATGCTTAGCGGCATTTCGTCTGCCGTTACGTTCTGAGTTCAAATTCCGCCGAGGTCGACTTTACCTTTCATCCTTTCGGGCTCGATTAAATAAGTACCAGTTACGCACTGGGGTCGACGTAATCGACTTAATCCATTTGTCTCTCCTTGTTTGTCCCCTCTATGTTTAGCCCCCAGTGGGCAATAAAGAAATAAATATAAACAGTAGTTCGCAATATTTCTCCAAAAAGAAGTATTATAATTGTCACTAAATGTGACTAGAGTTTTAGAAACACCTACATTGCTAGAAATAAGAGCTAAAATGCTCTAGTGTTGTAGTCAACGCACATAAATATAAGTATATACACTAATAAGGACCTTAATCGTCCGAAAAATGCCGATCGATAATTCTTAATACTGACATCAGTTTCGACAATTTCCGTTGCTTCATCAGTTAAGACTGGCTTAAAAGTTCGGCTCTTACCATGTCGACACGAGCGTTTTTCACTTTCCGCCTGCCAGATTCACCCAGACTGACTTGGTGCTTCAACTTAAGTACCTAGTGCAACAGATTCTTAATATATATATATATATATATATATATATATATATATATATATATATATATATATATATATATATTATAATATATATATGTATATATATTATTCAAAGAAATTCCAACTCTGTCTGTTTTTTTATGTTTTATTTATATTCTTTATAATATTAATGTAGAATCTAGAATATATAGTATAAATAATATATATATATAGTAAAATGAAATGAAGTATTGATTGTCTTATTGAATAGAAGAAATATTGAATATAAAATATTAAGGGACTAGTATACTTTCTTGCATTAAAGCAGTCTTCAAGGTCCCAGGTTGTGACAGGAGTGTATATTCTTTTACTTTTTACTCATTTCAGTCATTTGACTGCGGCCATGCTGAAGCACCACCTTTATATATATATATATAATATATTAGGTATTATATATATATGTGTATATATATATATGTATATATGTATATATATGTATATTATGTATAT
>NC_043009.1:60048437-60053437 GCF_006345805.1 Octopus sinensis
CGTTTTGCTCGGTAAATTATTTCAAATCTAGTGCTTCGTTTTTGAAGGAGAACTCTAAATGATCTTCAAAGCAGAAATATCTCTGCTGACGCTTTGCATCTGTGTGGATAGCTATTCCTTGATTCCATTCAAATACAGACATTTATTTTTATCTTTGTTGCAGACGAGGATCATGTTACTGTTATTTCCTATCTATATATTTACACGCAACGATGGAGTTATTTTATTGCAAGTAATTTTATTTGTATTATTATGGATAGTGAACTCTAATACTGAATCGTTTTCGGAATCTTCTTTTAATTTCTTATGTCTTTCAGCGTGTCCATTATGACGAGTATATCGATAACGTACATAAGAGTTATAATACAATTTGCCTTGATTACATTTTGCTTTCTGTTATGGCCATGTAGAACACTGTTAGATGGGCCCTAAGCAATAACTACTAGAAATCTGACTGGAATTGAACAATGCGCACAATTCATTTACCATCAAAAACTCCAAACGTGGCTTTGTTACCACGTGACCATCGAACGGCTTTGCGACTTCGTGTCCAAGAGCATATAATTTATTGGGTTGTCCGGAAAGTTCGTGCCGATTTATAGTAGCTTACCTTTCGACTTATTTTAGAACATGGTTGAATCCATAAAATAGGATTTAACTACACCTCCACTTAGAGCAGAGTTTAAGCTATCTTTTCGTGGAAGAAGATGTATGTTCCTATAACCTTAACCTGTGTTACTTCTGTAACCCTTTAAACTGGAAGATAAGAAAGTTCATTTTCGGAACTTGATGCTTTTCTTTTTCCGTAAAGGGAAAAATGCTTCACAAGCAACCAAAGAAATATGCGCAGTTTACGGTGATGTTTCTTTATCCGAAAGAAGTATACGGAAGTGGTTCGCAAGGTTCCGAGCTGGAGATTGTAGCCTTATTGATAAAGAGCGATCAGGCAGACCATCCACTACAGATGATGACAAAATCAAGTCATTACTTGAGAATAACTCGCGTTGCACAACCCGAGAATTGGCAGAAAGCCTCAACCTATTAAGATCCGTCGTTCATGAGCACCTGGTAAAGCTTGGGTACACAAATCGCTACGATGTTTGGGTACGACATAAGCTGAACGAGAAGAACCTTTTGGATCGCATTTCCATCTGTGATTCGCTTTATAAACGGAATGAAAACGCGCCTTTTTTAAAGCAAATTGCGACAGGTGATGAGAAATGGATTATCTACCGAAATGTTCAGAGAAAGTGATCCTGGAGTAAGCGACATGAGCCACCCTTAGCCACCCCAAAAGCGGGGTCTTCACCCTAAAAATGTCTTGCTTTGTGTCTGGTGGGAGTGGAAAAGAATTCTGTACTATGAGCTTCTCCCAAGTAACCAGACAATTAATTCTGAGAAATACTGCACACAAATGGACGAGTTAAAAGCAGCAATTCAAGAAAAACGTCCAGCATTGGCCATCAGGAAGGATGTTGTTTTCCAACATGATAATGCAAGACCGCACGTTTCTTTGGGAACCAGACAAAAATTGCTGCAGCTCGGCTTGGATGTGTTACCCCACCCTCCATATTCGCCACAGAATGCTCCTTCGGATCTCCACTTATTCAGGTCTCTGTAGAATAGTCTTAATGGTAACAATTTCAATTCCTTGGATGACGTAAAAAGATGCCTTGATGAATTCTTTGCCATGAAACCACCTCAGTTGTGGGAAGAGAGTATTTTCAAGTTAAAGGAAAGATGGAGACGCATTGTGCAAGAAAATGGTTCATATTTGGTTGATTAAAAATGTAATGGCAAGTATTTATTGACCTTTTCCTTTCCTTTAAAAATCGGCACGAACCTTCCGGACAACCCAATACTTCCGACGAATTAATTTTCATGTTTCGCGCAGAAGAAATTGTCGATCGCCATTTTCGCTGTTAGTATTTCGGCCATACTAATTGCCTCTTCCAAGTTGCTCATGCACTTCCCTTCAAATTTATTATTCTCTACCGCTGCTTTGCTTCACCTTATCGATTCTTCTCTAATGGATCACCTCAGTCTCAACACCAGGTGTCGATGACAGTTTCTGTCAAATCTCACTTAACTAATTTGCTAATCCGATTTCCGTGCAAAGAATAACACACACAGTTTCCAGTATGACGATGCTTCTCTATGAATCATATATCTACGTTGATCATGCAAATCTTAAACTTGTGATCAGTGTAACCGACCAGCCAGTGACCTCACAAGCACGATGACATGGAGTGGTTTATTGATGGCTACATTGGAACATTCGAAAAATCCAGTCAGTGTGTGTGTGGTGTGTGTGTGTGTGTGTGTGCGTGTGTGCATATGTGTGTGCATATATATATATGTGGAGGCGCTGTGTGTGCATATATATATATATGGAGGCGCTAGGCTTAGTGGTTAGGGTGTCAACATCATGATCGTAAGATTGTGGTTTCGATTCCTGGACCGGGCAACGCGTTGTGTTCTTGAGCAAAACACTTCATTTCACGTTGCTCCACTCCACTCAGCTGGCAAAAATGAGTAACGCTGCGATGGACTGGCGTCCCATCCAGCTGGGGCAACCGGGACCATGAACCTAGCTAGGCTTTAAAAGGGCGCATTTATTTCTGCGTTGGACTGGTGTCCCGTCCAGCTGGGGGGAGCACATACTCCACAGAAACCGGGAAACCGGGCTTGAAAAGGGCGACATATATATATATATATATATATATATATATATATATATATATATATATATAATTGCTCTTTTCTCCATTATCCCAGTATATGCTCAATATGTTATTTCAGTTATCTGCTACCTCAAAGGAGTGGAACGTTACCAAACACTCCTTTAGACGCATAAAGTGGTCTGGCCCAAGGTCGTCTTAAAAGTAAAGTCACTGAATTTCGATATTGTTGCGATCAACAGGACTAGGACTACAACAACAACAACAATAATAATAATAATAATAATAATAATAATAATAATAATAATAATAATAATAATAATATGCCCGGATGCAGTACCAGGCAGTGGCTCTCATGGCTTCTGATCTTAACTGATTGGAAGTGTTATCATGTACATTGTTTTGTCTTGGTATAAAAGATGGGCTACAGCAAATATTCTGCTCAATACCACAGATTTGCTTGTCAGTTGTTTGACCTTAACCAGTTGAGCATGTCCCTTAGTGGCTGACGATATGTGCATCTCTGATCACGAGCAGAAGTAGTGGGGGAGCATCATAGCCATGTGTTGAGAAGGATTCTTTGGGGTTTGAATAATTCACCTCTGGAAACATGGGTGTTTCGTTCAACGTCCTTAAACAACCCTTATTCAGGGACCTTTTGAGCGGAATGGGTTACTCGATCTGAAGAAAATTCTAACTGGGCTCCACCTGCAAGGTCATGTGCTGTTTATCTTGATATGAGATCACCATGTCGCGCACATATGGTTGTGATGCATGTGCCTGGTGTACCCTTATCAGACGGGTAGTCATGATGGGTATACTGGGCTTCGTATATTTTACCCCAGTGTCACTTTGATGGCATGCTCAGCTCGCTCACTCAATAATAATATAATAATAATAATGATGATGATAATAATAATAATAATAATAATATAATAATAATTAATAATAATAAAATAATAATAATAATAATAATAATAGTAAAATAATAATAATAATAATAATGATAATAATAATAATAATAATAATAATATAATAATGATAATAATAATAATAATAATATAATAATAATAATAATAATAATAATAATAATAATGATAATAATAATAATATAATAATAATAATAATGATAATGATAATAATAATAATAATAATAATAATAATAAGGTTAATAATAATAATAATAATATTAATAATAATAATGATAATAATACCAGTCCTGGCTAAGAAGGAA
The DNA here is from genome assembly GCF_006345805.1 of Octopus sinensis. Lineage (NCBI taxonomy): Eukaryota > Metazoa > Mollusca > Cephalopoda > Octopoda > Octopodidae > Octopus > Octopus sinensis. Next base: position 60,052,353 of record NC_043009.1, read on the forward strand.
TATATTCACAGACATGACAGAGTTGGAACCTACATACATTGGAAGCTATGCCAACATTATGGAATAACAACAGAAAAAAGATGGTATAGGCACACACCAGAAAAGGTCACAGAAAACGAGAAAGCAACCATACTGTGGGATATGCCGATACACACAGATAGAGAAATTAAGGCCAACAGACCAGATATAGTTGTCAGAGATCATGAAGAAAAAAAATGCTTTCTAATTGATGTATCAATACCGGCAGATGACAACGTGTCTCTAAAAGAAATGGAGAAACTCTCAAAATACAAAGACCTGGAAATAGAGGTAACTAGAATGTGGAACCTGAAAACAGAAACAATTCCTATCATAGTAGGTGCATTAGGCATGATAAAAAATATTCAGACAAATACATAACAAAAACACCAGGACTTCTTACAAACACTATAACATACAGAAAATTGCACTACTAGGCACTGCACACATCCTACGCAGAACACTTTCCATACAATAACCATCAGAGCATCACAACAAATCACAGCCACATACCCAAGGCACACAGAGCTGCGCTCGGTAGTGAAGTGAAAGCACGCTATAAAAAATAAAACTACTGAATAATAATAATAATAATAATAAATAATAATGATAATAATAATAATAATAATAATAATAATTAATAATGATAATTAATAATAAATAATAATAATAATGATAATAATAATAATAATGATAATAATAATAATAATGATAATAATAATAATAATAATGATAATAATAATAATAATAATATAATAATAATAATAATAATAATAATGATAATAATAATAATAATAATAATAATAATAATAATAATAATAATAATAATGATAATAATAATAATAATAATAATAATAATAATAAATGCCCTGATGCAGTACCAGGCAGTGGCTTTCATGGCTTCTGATCTTAACTGATTGGAAGTGTTATCATGTACATTGTTTTGTCTTGGTATAAAAGATGGGCTACAGCAAATATTCTGCTCAATACCACAGATTTGCTTGTCAGTTGTTTGACCTTAACCAGTTGGGCATGTCCCTTAGTGGCTGACGATATGTGCATCTCTG
>NC_043009.1:60060937-60068437 GCF_006345805.1 Octopus sinensis
GTCCATAGTTATCTTCTGTCTCATTGATTTTCAAAGCGATATTCACATCAGCAGGACATCTGACCTTCATGACTCAACATACTTTTTCTTTCCTGTCCCAAAGAACAATATCCGGCTTGTTATGCTTACTCTTGACAGATATGTTTTGATGGGAATGTTCTACCAGTATTCTGTGTGCTGGTATGTATGTATGTATGTACGTAGTATGTATGTATGTACGTAGTATGTATGTATGTACGTAGTATGTATGTATGTAGTATGTATGTATGTATGTATGTATGTATGTATGTATGTATGTATGTACGTAGTGTGTATGTATGTATTTATGTATGTATGCATGCATGTATGTATGTATGTATGCATGTATGTATGTACGTAGTATGTATGTATGTATGTATGTATGTATGTATGTATGTATGTATGTATGTATGCATGCATGTATGTATGTATGTATGCATGTATGTATGTACGTAGTATGTATGTATGTATGTATGTATGTATGTATGTATGTATGTATGTATGTATGTATGTAGTATGTATGTATGTATGTATGTATGTATGTATGTATGTACGTAGTAAATATGTATGTATGTATGTATGTATGTACGTAGTATGTATGTATGTATGCATGTATGTATGTATGTATGTATGTATGTACGTAGTATGTATGTATGTATGCATGTATGTATGTATGTATGTATGTATGTATGTACGTAGTATGTATGTATGTATGCATGTATGTATGTATGTATGTATGTATGTATGTATGTATGTATGTACGTAGTATGTATGTATGTATGCATGTATGTATGTATGTATGTATGTATGTATGTACGTAGTGTGTATGTATGTATTTATGTAGGTGCGTGTGTATGTATATATGCGTCTATGACATTGTTCAGCTTTATTTCAAGATTTCTTGCCGATAGAAAAAGAGCCAGTTTATAACCTAGATCCAAGGCTCCTTCATTGGAATTTCAACATCAACAACAGGATATTTGTGTTTGGATGTATATACATATGTGTAGACTTGTATGTTTTCTTTTATCCATGTATTCTCATGCATATAGTTACATACCTAGACATGCTCATATGTATTCGAATGACAAACTTCTGAAAAGTTTTACGGATTTTTACAGTTCCAGTGATGGATTGGATCCGTAGTTTTCGAATTAGCTTTCTCCGTCCAGGTTTTGAGAAGCTTAATTTCTCAAGATTGATATTTAGACACTGTGTTACATATCCTTCCTTCCTTAAGCACTCCGTCGGTTACGACGATGAGGGTTCCGTTTGATCCGAATCAACGGAACAGCCTGCTCATGAAATTAACGTGTAAGTGGCTGAGCACTCCACAGACACGTGTAACCTTAACGTAGTTCTCGGGGATATTCAGCGTGACACAGAGAGTGACGAGGCCGGCCCTTTGAAATACAGGTACAACAGAAACAGGAAGTAAGAGAAAGTTGTGGTGAAAGAGTACAGCAAGGATCACCACCATCCCCTGCCGGAGCCTCGTGGAGCTTTAGGTGTTTTCGCTCAATAAACACTCACAACGCCCGGTCTGGGAATCGAAACCGCGATCCTATGACCGCGAGTCCGCTGTCCTAACCACTGGGCCATTGCGCCTCCACGTTACATATCCTAGTGCCCCAATAATTACCTGAACTTATAATCTGGATAGAGTAACTGCAGATTTCTCAATAGTTCAGCATATGTATTCCGTTTTTCACTGATCTTCACCTTTATGTTAACATCCGTTAACAGTCAATTTTCAAAAATATATAGTTTCTTTTCTCTGCATCCCAAATCATTATATCAGGTCTGTTGTGCTTATATTTTATGTATGTTTTTATGTATGTATGTATGTATGTATGTATGTATGTATGTATGTATGTATGTATGTATGTATGTATGTATGTATGACTGTATCCATATATGTATGCGTAAATGTGTTACTATTAATTTATACATTAATAATGTCTGCATTTGACATATATTTGTAGAATTAAAACTTGAAGTATGGATAAGTGGCGAGTGCAATTATGTTATTCGTTTCTATCAAAATTTATCTTGGTTGACAGAACCGAAGACAATGTATTCCCAAATCACAAGGTAGCCATTAGTACTTCAATTGTTTGTCGTACGCTAATTATTAGGTATTTACTTAAAAAGTCATTAATAGTAAAGCTAAAAAACAACAACAAAGTATATAATTGCTGGTAACTTAAAGTTAGACATTGTTTCATAAGATTGTAGTGTAAATTTAGACGCGATATTATGAGCAACACATTGTTGATATCGTCAAGTGTCTGACTTCTCAGCGTGCAAAATAAGAGATGTCATTTCCGGTAGTGTGATAATGCAGAGATAGGGAGAGAGAGAAAGAGAGAGTGAGAGAGAGAAAGAGAGAAAGACAAAGAGAGAGAAAGAGAAAGAAAGACAGAAAGACAAGCAGGCAGGAAAAGGAGGGAGAGAAGAAGAGAGAGAGGTTGAGAGACAGAGGGTGAAGGGAGAGACAGAAGGAGAGAGAGAGAGAGAGAGAGAGAGAAACAAAAAGAAAGAAAGAGAAAGATAGGCAGACGGACAGACAGGCAGGCAGGAGAAGGAGGGGAGAGAAAAAGAGAGAGAGGGTGAGAGACAGAGGGCGAATGGAGAGACGGAAGGAGAGAGAGAGACAGAGTGAGAGAGAAAAACAAAGAGAAAGGTAAAGACAGACAGACAGACAGGCAGGCAGGAGAAGGAGGAGAGAGAAAAAGAGAGAGAGGGTGAGAGAAAGAGGGGGAAGGGAGAGAGAGAGAGATTCTAAATTTAGGAAGATTATTATTGCAGCTGTTTAAACATTTGCGTATGTCTTCGAAATGATGGTGAGATTATGTCGCTTGAAATGGGGGATTAACGACTCTGTCTTTAATGTGTTGAGAACTTTATGCGACCATTTATTGCGAAGTTTATCTGTTGCGAAACTTTATGCAGTGTGCCCCCTCTCCTCATAAACACACTTTATGAGTACCAATCGCACATAAATATGACAATACAACAATGGTTATTTCACTGTCCGCAAATCAACTGGATTCGTCAATGGAGGACGTGAAGAACACCAAACTGAAATGAGAGATATATCGCCATAATAAGTGGTTCCCGACCTTTTTTTTGTTGCCTATGGACCCATTTGATTCTCATTTTATTCTATTGGATCCCCTTAGCAATTTGGCCTAAAGTGGTTATTCTTCACATATTCAGTTCTTATTCTTTTACTACCCACAAGGGGCTAAACACAGAGAGGACAAACAAGGGCAGACAAACGAATTAAGTCGATTACATCGACCCCAGTGCGTAACTGGTACTTATTTAATCGACCCCGAAAGGATGAAAGGCAAAGTCGACCTCGGCGGAATTTGAACTCAGAACGTAGCGGCCGACGAAATACCTATTTCTTTACTGCCCACAAGGGGCTGCACACAGAAGGGACAAACAAGGACAGACAAACGGATTAAGTCGATTAAACCGACTCCAGTGCGTAACTGGTACTTATTTAATCGACCCCCGAAAGGATGAAAGGCAAAGTCGACCTCGGCTGAATTTGAACTCAGAACGTAACGACAGACGAAATACCGCTAAGCATTTCGCCCGGCGTACTAACGTTTCTGCCAGCTCGCCGTCTTTCTTACATGGTGTTTAAAGAACTCACATATTCAGTTCCTTAAACACCTATGCTTTGCAGCAACCAGTTCTACACCTTTCATGCATACAATGATTACCTAAGATATGAAATTTATTTTACAGCATATATATGCCATCATAATTACAGCCAATGAGTAAATCCACCCGCGGCCGAATTTCCACCAAAATATCCACTGTGGCCCAAAATCTGATTGAGCTTTGAACTAGGGATATCGCCATCATCAGTCTCTCCAACACCAAGAAGGTTTCTGAATTTTAAGCGACTGTGTAAAATCTCCACTACTGTGCTTCGTGTTCAGAGTCGGTGTTGTTACTGTATGACTTGTCATTGCTTGCATGATAACGGTGGTGTGGTGATGGTGAATGGGATAGTTATATTTGGCCAAAACAGTGATGGTGATGTTACTCTTTAATCTTTACTCTTACTCTTTTACTTGTTTCAGTCACTTGATTGCGGCGATGCTGGAGCATCGACTTTTAGTCGAGCAATTCGACTCCAGGACTTATTCTTTGTAAGCCTAGTATTTATTCTATCGGTCTCTTTTGCACGTAAACACACTAGCATCGGTTGTCAAGCGATGTTGGGGGACAAACAAAGACACACAAACGTATACACACACATATATATATATACATATATACGAGGGCTTCTTTCAGTTTCCGTCTACTCACGAGGATTTGATCGGCCCGAGGCTATAGTAGAAGACTCTTGCCCAAGGTGCCACGCAGTGGGATTGAACCCGGAACCATACAGCCACTCCTACATCTATATTGTATGTATATATATATACTGTATATATATATATATATATATATATATATATATTGCACAGATTGTCCTTGTTCCGTATATTATTAACGTTCTCCCTCCTTAATAAATACATTTTTCTTCAAATCACCGAAGACCATACCTTCAGGCAGAGCACAGTTGTGAATCATAAATGAGAGAGATTCTCAGAGACAAAACAGAATTTTGATGACTATTCATACAAAACACATCTTTCTTGTCCTGTGTTGTTGTTGTTGTTGTTGTTGTTGGTGCTGGTGGTGGTGATGGTGTTGGTAGTAGTGTCCTTTTTTTTTTTTTTATTAATCTGAGTATTTTCTAGATTTCAATTAAGAAAGTGAAAAACTATTGTTATCGTTATTGTATTCACTGCTGTTGTTTTTGTTGTTGTTCCTTCGGCTGCTGCTGCTGCTATTGTTTCTGATATGGTTACTTCGTCGCTCTTGTAGTAGCTGCTGCTGCTGTTTTTGTTGCCGCATTTTAATTGTCTTTTCTTATTCTCATGGCTTACCTTCTGCTGATAAAGGTTTCAGTTCCTCATTAATAAAAAGAAAATGGTACGTATGTGTGTGTATGTATGTATATGTGTACAAGTGTAGACGTGTGTGTATAGTTATTTCTATCTATCTATCCATCCATCCATCCATCCATCCATCTATCTATCTATCTATCTATCTATCTATCTATCTATCTATCTATCTATCTATCTGTCTGTCTGTCTGTCTGTCTGTCTATCCATCCATCCATCTATCTATCTATCTATCTATCTATCTATCTATCTATCTATCTATCTATCTATCTATCTATCTATCATCTGTCTATCCACCCATCCATCCATCCATCCATCCATCCATCCATCCATCCATCCATCCATCCATTCTGTTGGCCTCAGTCATTTTGTTGAATTATGTAAATATATTTTATGGTTGAAGCACAGCTATAATTCACTTTTAAAAAGTGCTATGTGGTTGATTGAGAAATGCATGTCTATTAGGATGACGAAGATTTCAGCAAAACAACATTCAACGTTTAAGGAGGTATGAACTGGATAAAATTAAGACATTTTTTCTTAATGTTGTATAGAAAGGACTTAAGAATATATATCGTCCTTACTTCTACTAGCTCCTTATTCAGAATTACAATACGGGAGTCAAGTTAAGATTTCTTCTCTTGATATCGTTAATCAAGTTTGTGAAAACTATGAGTACATTATTTACATTACTTACATTTGACGGATATTTGTCCTCATCTTGTTTGTTGTTAACACAACATTTCGGCTGATATACCCTCCAGCCTTCTTCAGGTGTCTTGGGGAAATTTCGAACCTGGGTTCTCATTCCTAAGGTATTTTTCGATGTTGCTATTATTATTATTACTATTATTATTATTATTATTATTATTATTATTATTATTATTATTGAGTGAGAGAGCAGTGCATGCCATCAAAGTGACACTGAGGTAAAATATACGAAGCCCAGTATACCCATCACGACTACCCGTCTGATAAGGGTACACTTCTTCTTCTTCTTCTTCTTATTCTTATTATCATTATTGTTATTATTGTTCAGGTCACTGCTTGGAATCGAACTCGGAATCTTGGGGTTAGTAGCTCGCGTTGAGGCTGTATCAGCCGAAACGTTGTGTTAACAACAAACAAGATGAGGACAAATATCCGTCGAATGTAAATAATGTACATAATTCCTCATCTCTTAAATATAGAACTATGAGTACATGGCAAAGGTACATATTTAGTATGTTTTCTTGTTCTCATTAGATGTGCTATAAGATTAGTTTTTGTTTATGATTAAGGTTAGTGTAACATCTAGGAAACATACGATACCAAGGTTGTGGATGATAATAAATGTTTGGAAGAAATTTCCAAGGTATTATGGCTTTTCAAAATTATCTCGTAACTCAATTATCTCCGTTAGCGTGTTGCGCTGAGATAAGGCAAAAACCTATCATTAGAGCTTCTAATTTTTCCATTTAAATATGCCATTAAACTTGGAAAAAAAATTTCCCCGTTATTACTGAGATCTTCCCCTCCTCCTCCTCCTCCTCCTCTACATATCATCATCATCATCATCATCATCATCGTTGTTGTTGCAGTTTTGATCTACTGCTATTTTCTCCGATTCACTATCATTGTTATAGCTTCTATTTTGCATGTCAACTTCAAAACCGTTTCTATTGTAATATTTTATTATACTTTCCAATTATTCTAATTTTCCTCCTTTACACAATAATTACCAATTTTACTACTACTACTACTACTACTACTACTACCACCACCACCGCCGCTACTACTGCTGCTGCTGCTACTACTACTACTACTACTAATAATAATAATATGTGTAATCTGGGAATGCGTACAATGAGCTTCTCTGCCCTAGGTGTACGGAAAACACTCGGCAAGAAACGGAAGAAAATTTGAATAAAGAAGGAAAAATGATAATAATAATAATAATAATAATAATAATGATAATAATAATAATAATAATAATAATAATAATAATAATAATAATAATAATAATGGACAGGCGTTAAAATAATAAAATAACAGTAATAAACGAGTGAAGAAAAAAAATATAGTGCGTGTGTTTATTTGGCAAAAAAAAATAACTAAAATGGCGATCCCGAAATACAACAATATCTGTCTCAATACACGATTTCACATCAGGAGACTTACAAAACAAATTGATAGACGTAATATTAATGATACTTTCTACTATAGGCACAAGGTCTAAAATTTGGGAGAGAAGGGGAGGGGGTAGTCGATTACATCGACCCCAGTATGCAGCTGGTGCTTATTTTATCGACCCCGAAAGGATGAAAGGCAAAGTCGACCTCGGCGGAATTTGAACTCAGAACATGAAGATGAACGAAATACCTATTTCTCTACTACCCACAAGGAGCTAAACACAGAGGGGACAAACAAGGACAGACAAACGGATTAAGTCGATTATATCGATCCTAGTGCGTAACTGGTGCTTATTTTATCGGCCCCGAAAGGAGGAAAGGCAAAGTCGACC
>NC_043009.1:60073437-60078437 GCF_006345805.1 Octopus sinensis
GGGAAAATAACATTAGGAGAAACAGAACATGATATTTTTTCCCCTTTTGTGTGAACAGAATTTGCAGCGAAATGGGAAAGAAAATAAATCGCAAAGCCGAAAACAATGCCCTATATTCTTCTTCTTCTTCTTCTTCTTCTCATTATTATCATTATTATTATTATTATTATTATTATTATTATTATTATTATTATTATTGTTATTATTATTATTATTATTATTATTATTATTATTATTATTGTTATTATTTTGCTCATCTAAATAATTGTGGGTAATGATTATAATGATTTCCAGCTTAGCTACAAGGCCAAATATTTTATCGAGAAACGCAACAGTCAATAAAATCGACTCATTGAAGATTTCTATAGACAATGTAGGAATGTTGTGCATCAATGCCGTTCCAGATAAATGGTCGGAAATTCTTCCTGGTTTTCCATTTGGAACAAATATTCCATATATTTGTTGTTGTTATTGTTGTTGTTGTTGTTATTGTTCTTGGTGATGATGATGATGATGTTGTTTATCTCCATGTCAGCTCTTGATCCAGTAGATCTTTTATGATCAAAGACGACAGGGGTGTTATGTGAGAGAGATTTAGCTGGTAATACGTAAAGCATTGAAACTCTGTTCACTCCAGCACCGCCATGAGCCTTACATCATTTGCACGATGCTCTTTACTCATTACTCTTTTACTTGTTTCAGTCATTTGACTGTGGCCATGCTGGAGCACCGCCTTTAGTCAAGCAAATCGCTCCCAGGACTTATTCTTTGTAAGCTTAGTACTTGTTCTATCGGTCTCTTTTGCCGAATCGCTAAGTTACGGGAACGTAAACACACCATCATAGGCTGCCAAGCGATGTTGGGGGGACAAACACAGACATACAAACGTACACACACACACACACATATATATATACATATATATATATACATATATATATATATACATATATACGACGGGCTTGTTTCAGTTTCCGTCTACAAAATCCACTCACAAGGATTTGGTCGACCCGAGGCTATAGTAGAAGACACTTGCCCAAGGTGCCACGCAGTGGGACTGAACTCGAAACCATGTGATTGGTAAGCAAGCTACTTACCACACAGCCTCTCCTACGCCTATTTTTACATCATCATCATCATCATCATCATCATCGTCAAGAACAACAACAAGAATATACCACCAGCATTGTATAAACGACCTCAACATTAGCTTCGAATTTCATCCAAGGCTGGGGCCACGGGCCATACGCCCCCTGCCCAATTCAGGATCGCAACACATGAATACACTGCAACACAACTTCTTTTCCTCAACAGGCCCTGCCCTATTTAACATTGTCCCAAAACAGATCAAAACGGAAAAGGACCCCATTACCTTTAAACGGTAACTGGACAAATTTCTGCAAGGAATACCAGACAAGCCACCTATACCTGGATATAGCTCACTCAACAAGAATGGACCACGATACCGCAAAACTTGACTTAAAAAGGATTTAGATAATCCTATCAGGTAATGCTATTAAGTTAGACATGGCCTGGACCTATCTTTGGTCGAAACATCAAAGTTTATCTAAGTTTATTTAAGTAGGCTAGGCTGAACAACCACTTTAAAGCTCACTTGTTGGTTCTTGGTATTGGTGGTAGTGGTGGTGGTGATGTGATGTGGTAGTGTCGGTAGTAGTTGTGGTGGTAGTGGTCGTCGTCGATTTGGAGGTGATGGTGGTGGTGATGGTCGTGGTGATGGTGGCAGTGTTTGTAGTTGTTGGCTTGTTGCTGGTGAAAAGTTAAGAGTGTTGTATTTGACGTTGGTGTCATTGTTGTTATTATTATTATTATTGTTATTATCATTATCATTATCATCTTCGTTATTTAGCGCCAGATCAGCACCAATCCAACAAACCATTGATCAAAACGTTCCAATTATACAAGAATGACATTTGTTTTTTTCACACGCAATGTCTATGCGAGGGGATACCCAAAAGAAACCGGAATTTTGCAATATTCTTTTATTCGCTCAGTTTTACATGTTTACACTTTTACCACCTTCAAAGTATTCTCCATTTGAAGCAATGCATCGGCCCAGAAGCGTTCTTTACTGTTCAAAGCAGTGCTGGAACACTTGCGAAGTGATGTCTTTTAACGTATTCGTCGATTTTTTTTCTTCACCTCCTCCACATCTGCCAATTCCGTAGCACCAGCTTTCACTGTGAAAGTACCATCATACATATATGCAGAGGGTATGAAGGCGATAGTGATCGAAAGGAAAAATTACAAGAAACTGGAAGAAGTGTGTGGAGATAGTATTGACCCACCCTGGTGGGTCAATACTATCTCCCGTCGTATATATGTATATATATGTGTGTGTGTGTGTACGTTTGTGTGTCTGTGTTTGTCCCCCCAACATCGCTTGGCAACCGATGCTGGTGTGTTTATGTCCCCGTAACTTAGCGATTCGGCAAAAGAACCGATAGAATAAGTACTAAGCTTACAAAGAATAAGTCCTGGGGTCGATTTGCTCGACTAAAGGCGGTGCTTCAGCAAGGCCACAGTAAAGGTGGAATTCAAAGAATTGCCTGCCACCAGTAGTGGATTTAATAGAAATTGAACCATTGATGAAGTACTACTAAAAGGAAAATAAGTATGTTAAATTAACAGGAAAAAAAAGAAAAGAAAGAGAAAAAGGAAAAAAGGAAAAGGAGGAAAAAGGAAAAAAAAGAAAGAGTAAAGTGTTTTATGTTCTGCTTAAAAAATATTGAAAAATAGAACAATTGTAGAGAATGTATATAGCAGTTCAAGTACTTGCAATGGTATGTAACACGATGATTAATTGTTATATATATACATGATAAAAATGGACTAAAAAAAGAAAAGATTAATGGTAGTACATGTGATGAGGGGCGCATGCAGCCATTCATAACCTCATTGTTATATAATCATCTCATTCATATTCGATTTATGTATTGTCCCCTCTGTGGTGTCCTGTTTGTCCTTGTTTGTCCCCCCCTCTATTTTGGGCCCTGGTGGTTAATAAAGAAACGAGTTGATTTAGCGAAGGAGAAAGATTCAGGAGAGCAACGACATGAGGGTGAAATAGAGAAATTGTTCACAGAGAAGGCGGCGAGCTGGCAGAATCGTTAGCACGCCGGGCGAAATCCTTAGCAGTATTTCGTCTGCCGCTACATTCTGAGTTCAAATTCCGCCGAGGTCGACTTTGCCTTTCATCCTTTCGGGGTCGATTAAATAAGTACCAGTTATGCACTGGGGTCGATATAATCGACTTAATCCGTTTTTCTGTCCTTGTTTATCCTCTCTGTGTTTAGCCCCTTGTGGGTCGTAAAGAAATAGAAATAGAGAAATTGTTCACGGTGGAGACAGAGAGGGAAAATGTTTTAGAAATAGAAGATGACAGTGATAGAGAGACAGGTTTCAGAGAAGAGACAGAAAAGGTAAAACCACCAGAAATAGAAGAAGAAAAGAGAAAACCAAGAAGAGGAAAAAATAAATGGAACTTCGTAACATATGCCAAAACAAGGAGGTGGAAAGAAAAATTGTCAAATTTAAACATATCATAAGAGTGAAGTTACCCAAGGATGTATACTCAGAAAATGTGAAGACGTCATTGATTGGTTGAAATTGCCGAAATGCAAGAAATTAAACAACAAATAGCTTACAAACTACAGAATTTTCTCAAGAAAGCCAAGAGAAAAAAATGTTTTATGTAACACATTCTACCAGTATACGAAGTTTAAAAGTGTTAGTTACAAAGAAATTATTAAAAAAATCTGCCGGTCAAAGTGAAAAGATCCCTAAAGTCATTCATTCACACAATTCCACTTAAAAGACCGGCAGTGGTCGTCTTTGTGGTGGTGGTGGTCGTCGTCGTTGGGGTGATGGGGTGATTGTGGCGGGGGAGTAATATAATTATCCACAATTACCCACCACTGATAACATGGCATCCTTCACGAGGTACATGTGTCCTTCAAAGAGGATAAATTTATGCTATCCAATATTGACTCATTATTTTATCTCACAATCGCGTTTGAAATTCACAATTGTAAGACCTTTAGTGTCTGGTAATGATTTAAATACACTTTGTGTCCGTCTAGAATATGTAAAACGACTGTTAAGTACAGAAGCCGATACACCTGAGCGTCGAACTGTCCGGAGTAAAAGCACTTCCAACCTGGGGTCTCTCACAAGCGATATCCTTAGTTCCAATACCAAAGCTGCTTCAGTTTCTTCACCTTCCAAAGACGGTGGTACAGAATAGTCCAGTTCTTCAGGATCTAAAAAGGAAAAATCTTCGAGATGGACCGGTAAAAATGCATGGCAGTTAGGTTTACTGTTGCTCGGAGGTTGGGCTACCTTGACGACGGGCGTACTTATTAGTATTTGGGGTATGTACAAGCAATTTAATTTGACTTTGCCTTGATAACTTTCACTACCAGCCTCTGTATCATTTATTACTGTCTACTGTCTTCTTGTATTTGTTACATTTTCTGTCATTTGATATTTTCTTTGTATTTGTTCGCCGTCTACTTGTGGGAGGTCATATAGGTGTCATTCGCACTCATCACCTCACTTTCGTTTATTATGTTGATTTAATGATTAAATTTCTACGTTTCTCTATCACTGTACATCAATATTTATTACCTTTTGCCGTATTTTGACTACATCTAAATTTTTGCTTCAGTTATTACTATTACAAGTAAGGAATCAAAGAAAACAGGATTCATGCTACATGCGTGATAAAAGATACTCGAGCTAACAGGAGAATCTCTACGTGGTTGTTTCGACTTGCTAGAAACAGCAGCCATGCATTCCTCAAACAGCACCCTACTATTTGAAATAAGGAAAGGTAGACTTAGTCGCTTGGTTTAATATCACCAACTGGTTCTTGGGTATTTTTCACAGTGTCTACTCTGTTGGAAGCATTCGGTTCAAGTCTCTGGTCTGAAGATAATTTTTTCCTATTTCTTTACTACTGACAAGAGGCTAAACAT
>NC_043009.1:60090937-60105937 GCF_006345805.1 Octopus sinensis
TTATACATACTTTTAAAAGCAGTCGTTTTATTCATTTATTGGTTTCAGTTATTGCACAGAGGCCATACTGGAGCAACATGTTTTATGGCGCGCACACACACACACACACACACACACACGCACGCACGCAGACTATCAGGAAAGAAACAAAAATTATATAGGAAATATAGGAAATATATTCTTTTCTACTCTAGGCACGAGGCCCGAAATTTTGGGGGAGGGTCCAGTTGATTAAATCGACCCCCAGTGCGTAACTGGTACTTAATTTATCGACCCCGAAAGGGCGGAATTTGAACTCAGAACGTAGCGGTAGACGAAATACCTATTTCTTTACTACCCACAAGGGTAGGCGGCGAGATGGCAGAAACGTCAGCACGCCGGGCGAAATGTTTTGAGGTATTTCGTCTGCCGTTACGTTGTGAGTTCAAATTCCGCCGAGGTTGACTTTGCATTTCATCCTTTCGGGGTTGATAAATTAAGTACCAGTTACGCACTGTGGTCGATGTAATCGACTTAATACCTATGTCTGTCCTTGTTTGTTCCCTCTATGTTTAGCCCCTTGTGGGTAATAAAGAAATAGGTACTTATTTAATCGACCCCGAAAGGATGAAAGGCAAAGTCGACCTCGGCGGAATTTGAACTCAGAACGTAGCGGCAGACGAAATACGGTTACGCATTTCGCCCGACGTGCTAACGATTCTGCCAGCTCGCCACCATTTATGAAATGAACTATTCTACTGTTGAAGAACTCTTTTTGAATTCAAATAGCATTCTGTGTTTGAATATAAGTCAGATCTAAATTCATTTTACAAGAGTAAAAACGATAAGAATCTAACCACTGAAGTGGTATGAAGTAATCTGCAAATATAGAAAAAAAAATAGATGCCTCTTTTACTGTAAGTATTGAAAAAGTATTACCAAAGTTATCATGTCAAAAATACCATAGAACTTTCCTTCAAAACTAATACATACATACAAACATACATACATACATACATACATACGGTGGTGTATGTGTGTGTGAGGCGCAATGCCCAGTGGTTAGGGCAGTTGACTCGCGGTCGTAGGATCGCGGTTTCGATTCCCAGGCCGGACGTTGTGAGTGTTTATTGTGTGAAAACACTTAAAGTTCCACGAGGCTCCGGCAGGGGTTGGTGGCGAACCCTGCTGTACTCTTTCACCGCAACTTTCTCTTACTCTTTCTTCTTGTTTCTGTTGTACCTGTATTTCAAAGAGCCAACTGTGTCACACTCTGTGTCACGCCGAATCTCCCCGAGAACTCCGTTAAGGGTACACGTGTCTGTGGAGTACTCGGCCACTTGAACGTTAATTTCACGAGCAGGCTCTTCTGTTGATTGGATCAACTGGAACCCTCGTCGTTGTAACCGACGGAGTATGTGTGTATACACACATATATACATATATACTTATTTATATAATATATATTTCTGTGTGTGCGTGCGTGTGCGTGTACGAGCGTGTGTGTGTATATGTGTGTGTATGGATTTCTTTGTTTTAGTGTTCAACAACAACGATAACGGATTCGATAGCCAAAGCAACACTCCAAGGACTATCGATGAGTGTTCTATTTAATTTTAATTATTTTATTAATTAATTAACGTAAAAAAACCCGTTTGTTTCACACGTTCAAATGTCCATCTATTTATTTCAAATATCTGAAGTAGAATGTAAATCAATGAAAATTACAATATTATCCAATGAAAATGACATTATTATCAGTGAAAATTAAATTATCTATGAAAATATTAATTTCCTATTCTGGCAGGCTGTACAGTTATAGAGAGAGGGGGGTGGTTGTAAGCAACAAAAGCGAAAGAAAGAAAGAGAGAGAGAGGGGGAAGAGAGAGGAAAAGAAAGGATGAAAGAGAGGAATGGTATCAAACTCTGTTCATGCATGGAATATATCTTAATTTACCCATCGGGGATGACCTTCTGAATCGTCGTCATCGTCATCATTTTCGTCACCATCACCACCATCACCACAATCATCATCATCATCATCATCGTCATCATAATAATCATAATCACCCTCATCGTCATCGTCGTCATCGCCGCCGTCATCGTCGTCATCATCATCATCACCGTTGTCGTCATTTTAGTTCTTGCTTCGTTTTTTTTTTTTTTTTAAATTTTATTTTTCTTACTTTCTCTTAATTAATTAATAAGGATACAGAAATAATTATACAGAAATTTTATATTCTGCAAATTGTTGTTGTTGCTGTTGTGGACACTGAACGCATGTGAACTGGACTGTTTCGCCAGCCTGCGAGCATCTTGGACAGGTTCGGTTGTCAGTGGACCCCATACGTCCATAATTGTTAGTTCATTCGTAATAGATAAAGCTCTTGAAATTGTCCATATCCCAGACTTGAAAAGTCTCTGCAAATGGTAACTCAGACTGTACTCGTTGATAACCAGAATCACTTCCATTGTCGCGAGTATAACTCATTAATACTCTAAAGAATTATAATTATTCACATATTATTTTGTGTTGTTGTTGTTGTTGCTGCTATTATTATTATTATTATTGTTGTTGTTATTATTATTATTGTTATTATTATTATTATTATTGTTATTATTATTATTATTATTATTATTATTATTATTATTATTATTATTATCATTTTATATTATTATTATTATTATATTATATTATTATTTGATTATTCAGTAGTTTTATTTTATAGCGTGCTTTCACTTCACTACCGAGCGCAGATCTGTGTGCCTTGGGTATGTGCTGTGATTTGTTGTGATGCTCTGATGGTTATTGTATGGAAAGTGTCTGCGTAGGATGTGCGCAGTGCCTAGTAGTGCAATTTTCTGTATGTTATATGTGTTTGTAAGTCCTGGTGTTTTGTTATGTATTTGTCCTGAATATTTTTTTATCATGCCTAATGCACCTACTATGATAGGAATTGTTTCTGTTATTATTATTATTATTATTATTATTATTATTATTATTATTATTATTATTATTATTATATTTAATATTATTATTGCAGTGAAGGCGGTGAGCAGGCAGAATCGTTAGAGTGCCAGGCAAAATGCTTAACGTTACTTCGTCCATCACTACGTTCTGAGTTCAAATTCCGTTCTGAGTTCAAAGGTCAACTTTGCCTTTCATCCTTTTCGGGCTCGATAAATTAAGTACCAGTCAAGTACTGAGGTTGATGTCATCGACTGTACCCCTCCCTTCAAATTCCAGGCCTTGTGTCTATAATAGAATTGATAATAATAATAATAATAATAATATTATTAAATATAATGTAATAATAACATTATTAAATATAATGTTGTTGTAGTGAAGGCAGTGTGCAGGCAGAATTGTTAGCAGTATTTCGTCCGTCTTTACTTTCTGAGTTCAAATTCCACTGAGGTCGATTTGCATTTTATCTTTTCGGGGTCGATAATTTACGTACCAGTTGAATGCTGGGGTCGACGTCATTGACTTAAATCCTCCCCTGCACTTGTTGACCTTGTGTCAAGATGTGAAACCATTGTTATTATTATTATTATTATTATTATTATTATTATTATTATTATTATTATTATTATTATTTTATGTCTGACTTTTTGCTTTGCATTTGTACAAGTTGGCTCCCAGTCTTACCCAGAGACCTCAAGAGACAACAAATTAGAAGTTCATGTTGGTGTTATGCCTAGAGTGCCATATATTTGGTTTTGTACAAAGTGTTTGTTCTAGAGAATGTTTAAGAAACCATAAGAAAATTGTTTTATTATTATTATTATTATTATTATTATTATTATTATTATTATTATTATTATTATTATTATTATTATTATTATTCAGTAGTTTTATTTTTATAGCATGCTTTCACTTCACTACCGACCGCAGCTCTGTGTGCCTTGGGTATGTGCTGTGATTTGTTGTGATGCTCTGATGGTTATTGTATGGAAAGTGTTCTGCGTAGGATGTGTGCAGTGCCTAGTAGTGCAATTTTCTGTATGTTATATGTGTTTGTAAGTCCTGGTGTTTTTGTTATGTATTTGTCTGAATATTTTTTTATCATGCCTAATGATATTATTATTATTATTATTATTATTATTATTATTATTATTATTATTATTTATTATTATTGTTTTTATTATTGTTATTATTGTATTTTATGTTTTTATTCATTGTAAATCTCCTATTGTTTCTTGTTTCTGCGTTTTCCTATATAAATTATGGTGGCTATTTCTTCCCTCATCAATCACCAACTGACAACTATGTTATTAGAAATCATCACCACCTTTATCATCATCATCATCATCTTCACCATCAATGTAATCATCAACTAATTAGTTGTTCAGCTTTTGGTTTGTAAAATATTTCCTGTATTAAGGCGGCGAGCTGGCAGAACCGTTAGCACGCCGAGCGAAATGCGTAGCCGTATTTCGTCTGTCACTACCTTCTGAGTTCAAATTCCGCCGAGGTCGACTTTGCCTTTCATCCTTTCGATAAATTAAGTACCAGTTACGCACTGGGGTCGATGTAATCGACTTAATCCGTTTGTCTGTCCTTGTTTGTCCCCTCTGTGTTTATCCCCTTGTGGGTAGTAAAGAAACAGAAATAAGTATTTCGTCTGTCTTTACGTTCTGAGTTCAAATTCCGCCGAGGTCAACTCTACCTTTTATCCTTTCGGGGTCGATTAAATAAGTACCAGTTACGCACTGGGGTCGATATAATCGTCTTAATCCGTTTGCCCTCTGTGTGTTTAGCCCCTTATGGGTAGTAAAGAAATAGGTATTTCGTCTGCCGTTACGTTCTGAGTTCAAATTCCGCCGAACCGACTTTGCCTGTCATCCTTTCAGGGGTCGATAAATTAAGTACCAGTTGCGTACTGGAGTCGATCTAATCGACTGGCCCCATTCCACAAAATTTCTGAACTTGTGCCCAGAGTAGAAAAGAATATATTTCCTATATTTCCTATATAATTTTTGTTTCTTTCCTGATAGTCTGTGTGTGTGTGTGTGTGTTTGTGCGTGTAGATACACGACGATCAAACTAACTAATGTTGGTCTGTACCAGTAAGACTTAAAATATTTAGTAAAATCGACAATAAAAGTCAACAGGAAAATTGCAATGGGGAGTGGAAACGCCAACTTCAGGCAAATGTTGATTGGACAGAAATTAAAATGTAGTTGCAGAGTTTTGCAGACACTGACTCTTCTTAATTTATCTTAAGCAAATTTCTCCCTAAATAAGGCTTTTGTGCGAAACGTTGGATTTTTTCTGCACTCCCTACAGCAACGTCCCTCTATTGTCCTTGAAAATTTTACTACAGACACATATAAACAACACACAATATTTATACTTCTATTTATATTATTTATATTTATATGTATACATACATGCACGTTTGTTTGTATATATATATTATATATATATATAATATATATGATATATAGATTATATATATAATATATAAAATAATAATAATAAAATTAATAATAATAATATTAGGGAGTAAAACTCCAAACTTACAGGGAAAAATTCAATTAGTATTAAATCAATTTTCACAATATAAATATATGAAATATAAATTAAGAGATAATTTTATACTTTTTGTGATCTAGTTATACGTTTTATAAAAATATATTTTTAAATATTATTCTGTCGGTTTATGTCTATCACTGTTTGAATTGCATAATAGTGGTTTTATTAATCTCTAATATATATATATATATATATATATATATATATAATTCACAGACTCACTGGAGTCTTGGGAATTTGTTCCGGCTCTCTGTGCTCTGAGTTCACATCGTACTGATTTCAGCTTTACCTTTCCACCTTTCGTATTAATAATAGAGCACCATACTGGTGTTTCATTGACGGAGCAGTAGAAGATCAAAGTGATGCCTCATGTGTTTCATTCGGGTTTGTGCAATCACTTTCAAATCTTGGCTCATGACACCGGCAAAACTGTGATAGGCTTGGGAAGACCTTCATCAATAACCCAGTATTTCGGAGCCGTATATATATATATATATTATATATATATATATGGAGAGAGAGAGAGAGAGAGAGAAATACATCACTATAAAATATACGTCGTGCTGAATCGAGGAAAGTAAGCTAACAGAATTTAAAAAAAAATTTTAATGCGTTATATCTGTACTGATTAATTTCGGGATTAATCCAACGCATTTTTTGCCTCATCAGCAGAGAATACGGTATGAAATCAGTGAAATACAAGCACCCATGGAAAAAAAACAGAACCAAAAGTCATGTGTACACATAAGTACCCCAGATATATCCAAATAAAAAATTCCGTAGCGAACCTCAGCACACGTGTAATCGGTCAGGAACTACAACTTAGAGAGATCACCAGTCCCGAAGTGAATGGTAATAAATCTACTTCTAATATAGGATAAAATTTTTTCAAAAAATTTCATCAAGTGGCCAGCATATCAAAATACCTTTTAAGGTGAAAATTATAAACAATTATAAATTATAAATAAGGGCAAAACAAAAAAATTCTATGCCAATGTGCTGAGTAATAAACTTTAAATAGTCAATTACCACATACAAATATGCATCACTATAAAATACATGTCACGCTGAATCGAGGAAAGCAAGCTAACAGAATGGTTTTTTAAAAAAGAAGCGATATATATCTGTATTGATCAATTTCGGGATTAATCCAACGGATTTTTCGCCCCATCAGCAGAGAATACGCTTTAAAAAAATTCTGTTAGCTTGCTTTCCTCGATTCAACACGGCATGTATTTTATAGTGATGTATATTGTATGTGGCGATTGACGATTTAAAGTCTATTTCTCAGCATATTGCCATAGAAATTTTTTCTTTTGCCGTTATTTCTAATTGCATACACACACCCACACATATATATATAGAGAGAGACAGAGACAGACAGACAGTGAGAGATAGATAGATAGATAGATAGATAGATAGATAGATAGATAGATAGATAGATAGATAGATAGAAGGAGTCGGAATTATATAAGATGACTGGGAAAAATATTTTCGGCATTTTCATCAACATAGCTACATTGACAGGAGGTTTATACAGAGATAAAGGCTTTATAACCTCGTATTATATGAACAATCATCAGACAGAACGATACAAAGAAAAACAGACTCTACTGAATAATTTATAGTGGTTTGCTTTAGAAATATAGCTGAAACCACTTTAAGAACAGTTAATATTATGAACATTCAATTTAATCAGTAATAAATTCTACCCTTACTGAAAATTTAATGAGAGTCTGTTTTACATAAATAGGAATTCAAAAGACCAACCTTCTCTTCGAGCAAATTTTGTCTCCAACACTTGTAAAGTTCAGCTTCAAGGCCTCGTTTTTTAGTTATCATTAGTATAACAAGACACTTCGCAATAGTGACGTTACGCCTAAAGCACATTACACTATGAGGACTGATATTTTCAAGTGTTAAAACGAACCATGAAATATTCATCCTATTTGTCTGTATGTCAACACTTATATTTTCAGAGACAAACCTGATCTCTTTTTCTTATTTTCTGATTAAACAGATATCGTAAGTAGAAATATGGTTTAGACAAACTATTAATGTTGTAAATATTTTACACATCATGTTAGTAATTGCATTTCTCGAAACCTTTTCAACAACAGCAATATAGTCACATTTCCTACTTGCAAATGAATAACCGCTAGTATTTGTCCACTTAATGATAATTGTCTTTTAAAAACTCTAATTTATTGCGAGGAAATTCAACAGTGCCTCCAGAAACAGCATCGAAAGTGAATAGCAATTGCTTTAAAATTTGTTTTTATCAATATATTCAACAGTCATGAGACCCGGAGGACAATTTGCTGCAAGATTCTTCAAATACATTTAGTTACAAAAGAGAACAGATTTGTCGAGTTTCAAATACAATCGTGGTTTCTCGGTTGCGCTACTCATTATATAAGTGATAGTTTGCGTTCAAATATGCACCAAAGGCTTTGTTTATATGAGAGATTATTAAATACGGTTTCAACAGAGCAATAGATTAATAACAGCGTTCAGAAATATGGGATTAATGCAAACATTCTTCAAAGTTCTGCCTTCGCATTTATGAATCTCCAGATGGTTGACTAAAGCTGCGAAATGTTTCAGACGATAAGCTGAAGTAGAAAATTATGCAAACATTACAATTAAACAACTCTTCCTTTTAATCCAACAGGATTTACTTAACATTGCACTGTTAGTAATTTTATATTCACACACACACACACCACACACACACATACACACACACACACACACACACACACACACACACACACACACACTCACACATACGAGGGGTGCTGAAAAGTTCCTGGCTTTGGGTAAAAGAAAATACAGGAGGATCAGTTGATTATGATTTTATTCCACATATTCCACTCTCAGATTTACGCACTCATTGCAGCGGTCCTTTAGTTTTTCTAAGCTCTGTAAAAGAAATCGGAAGGTTAAGCCTCCAACCAGGCTTAAAACCACGAACTTTCAGCACCACCTCATATTTACATACACGTATACACATACATCCACACGTTGAGATACTATGTTGGCGCAAGTAGACTGCACTTGCAAACATGATCAATGATTTAATTTTGTTGTTTACATACACATGTTGGCCTACTGCCATTCTTTAATAAGTCGGCTTATTATTATTATTATAATTATTATTATTATCATTATTATTATTATTATTATTATTATTATTGAGTGAGAGAGCAGTGCATGCCATCAAAGTGACACTGGGGTAAAATATACGAAGCCCAGTATACCCCTCATGACTACGCGTCTGATAAGGATACACCAGGCACATGCATCACAACCATATGAGCGCGACATGGTGATCTCATATCAAGATAAACAGCACATGACCTTGCAGGTGGGGTCCAGTTAGAATTTTCTTCAGGTCGAGTAGCCCATCCCGCTCAAAAGGTCCCTGAATAAGGATTGCTTAAAGATGTTGAACGAACCACCCATGTTTCCAAAGGTGAATTATCCAAACACCTAAGAATTCCTTTCAACACACGGCTATGATGCTCCCCCACTACTTCTGCTCGTAATCAGAGATGCACATATCGTCAGCCACTAAGGGACATGGTCAACTGGTTAAGGTCAAACAACTAACAAGAAAATCTGTGGTATTGAGCAGAATATTTGCTGTAGCCCATCTTTTATATAATTGTTATTATTATTATTATTATTTTTTTTTTAAATTATTTATTATTATTATTATTATTATTATTATTTTCATTATTATTATTATTATTTTTTTATTATTTTATTATTATTATTATTATTATTATTATTATTATTATTATTATTATTATTATTATCATTATTATTATTATTATCATTATTATTATTATTAAATGTCTGGCTTTTGCTTTGTATTTGTACAAGTTGACTTCAAGTCTCACCCAGAGATCTCAAGAGACAACAAGTTAGAAGTTCATGTTGGTGTTATGCCTAGGCTGCCATATATTGGGTTTTGTACATAATATTGTTCTAGAGAATGTTTAAGAAACCATAAGAAAATTATATTTGTTTTAAAACTTGAAATTACATAGAAAGTATTTTGCGTAGGATATATATAGATATATATAGTGTACTGTTCCGAGATGGTAAGATCAACAAAAAAGTATTCCACTTGGTGAGAGATAAATATTATTCAAGAAGCACAATATATGCTTTAATGTGCTGCTATTAGTTTCATGCGCTGAGAACAAACCAAACAGTGTTTTATAACACGTCTTGTGTTCAAGCACAATCATCAGACACTGCCCACATGGCATCACGTGAAAACTCAGGTTTTACATCAGTGTCCTTCTCTTAGAAGGACGCTGTGACAACAGTTACGTACATACATACACACATATACGTACGTACGTACATACATACATACATACATACATACATACATACATACATACATACATGCATGCATACGCACTACGTACATAAACATATGCATACATACATACGTACGTACATACAAACATACATACGTACGTACGTACATACATACGTACGTACGTACATACATACAGGCATACATGCATGCATACACACATACATACGTACGTACGTACGTACGTACATACATACATACGTAAACACACATACATACATACACATATGCATACACACGCACGTACATACAAATATACATAGCATGCATACATACGTACATACATACATATATACATGCATACATATATACATGCGTGCATGCATACATACATACATACATACATACATACATACATGCATACATACATACATACATACATACATACATACATACATACATACATACATACATACATACATACATACATATAACATCTGGCCTCGCCAGTGTTCGTTAATACATACAATATATATATATGGAACGTCTTGAATTCGTTATATGTTAGATGAATTGCTTGAAAAAGAAATGCTGACAACTTTGTGATCGTCTGCCAATTTTCACTTAGATTATTTGTGAGAATATATAAAATTTAAAAGTCTGTTTGAATTGAGCTTCATAAAGACTTGCAAACGAAGTAAACAGACACAAAACCTAAAATATATATAGTTTTGTAAATTGCTGAAGAACATGTTTTCTTCCCCTCCCCCAAATACTGTTGTAATTTATATAATTAGTCTAAATTAATTATTTTCTTAATTAGTAACTTTTCTAGCGTCTATATTCTTTGTATTTCTGTCTGGAGTTGAAATAAATGAATTTTATACTGTTTCTAACACTGAGAAAAAGTAAAAACAAAGCGTAAACTTGAGAACAGTGGAAAAAACAATGATTCCAAATTGATTTCAGCATTTCCACACTTAGCGCAACCTGTCAAAATTCTTTCAATGATGCTGAGCATGTAACATAATTATTATTTGAGAGTATGTACCACGCTTTTGTAGGTTGTTCTTGGTGCCTATCTAGTCGCGTGCGTGCATGGACATCCTTTCGATGGTTCTTCCCTCGGTGTAGGTGAACTGTGAGGATGTGACCGCTGAAGAGACATAAGACTGCATTAGCACTCGGCCCGAACTCAGTTTTAGCTGAGTAGACTGGTAGTGGAGGCACATGGCCTAGTGGTTAGAGCAGCGGACTCGCGGTCGAGGGATCGCGGGTTCGAATCTCAGACCGAGCGATGTGTGCGTTTATGAGCGAAAACAGCTAAGCTCCACGCGGCTTCCGGCAGAAGGTAATGGCGAACTTCTGCTGACTCTTTCGCCACAACTTTCTCTCACTCTTTCCTCCTGCGTCTTGCAGCGCACCTGCGACGGACCGGCGTCCCGTCCAGGTGGGGAACCTAAACCTCAAGGAAACCGGGAAACAGGCCCTTATGAACCAGTCATGGCTCGAGAAGGAAGGAACAAACCACGCTTTTGTTGGTTGTTTTTGGTGCCTATCTAGTCGCGTGCGGGTATGGCCATCTTTTCGATGATTCTACCCTCGGCGTAGGTGAACAATGAGGAATTGGCAACTGAAGAGGCACAAGACTGCATTAGAACTCGGCTGGGACTCAGTTTCAGCTGAGTAGACTCGTACGGCGTGAAACGAACTGATTTTCTCAAGGACATAACGCGCCACCCAGTCCAAGAATCGAACCCGTGACATTATGACCGTTTGAAGAACATCGTAACCACGAGGCCATGCCTCTTTATATGCATCAGGCAATTACACACACACACACACATACTCGCACGCGCACGCGTGCACCCCCCCCCACATTTAATGGATCCAATACAACAACCATAAACGTTCAGCACAATGCTTGGACAGAGACGAGCCACCAAAACACAGTCCGAAAACAAAATTCATCAAAAGAAGCTGATGGTGTGTGTTTGGTGGTCTGGCGCAGGTGGGATCCATTATGATTTCATTAAACCTGGCTCATCAATCACGGCCGAAGTATACTGCGTCCAACTAGACCAACTGATGCAGAAACTTACTAAAAAAAACAGCCCAGATGAGTAAACAGATCCACTCCTATTTTATTGCAAGACAACGCCAGACCACACATCGCAAAAATGACATTGGCGAAACTACAGAATTTTGCTCCCACTGACTACCACTTCTTCCAGAATCTATATAACTTTATGGTATGAAAAAGTTTAATTCCGACGATGTTGTAAAACATGCCTTCCATGATTTTATTGACTCTAGCTTGCCAAGCTTTTACAGTTCCGGGTTGGACAAGCTACCGCTGAAATGGGAAAAGTGTATTGACAATATGGGTGCATACTTTGATGAATAAAACTATTCCTTGTATTTTTAAAACACGAGCAAAACGCCCCCCGTCCAATGGACGGTGCTGAGTTGTCAAACATATATACATACACACATACATACATACATGCATACATACATACATACACATATATGCATACATACCTATACAAACATACATATATACATACACATATATGCATACATACCTATACAAACATACATATATACATACACATATATACATATATACACATACATATATGCATATACACATACATGTATACATATATATACACACATAAGATACATATATATATCTATCTATCTCTCTCTATATATATATCACCTTCGAAACGTAGAGTAGATGAAACCATGGCGACTGAAGAAGGGGTTTTTTCTTTCTGTTAATTGTCCTGTACTCTATTTTTTTTTTTGTTTAAAAAAATGTCTATGTTTTCGTTTCTCATTGTGTTCGACGTTTTTTTGGTGTCCTGTACTCATATATGCGTGTATATATACATGTAGAGGTAGGTACGTACATATATGTATATATATATGCATATGTTTTTATTTATTAATATATATATATATATATATATATATATATATATATACAAAGATATATACATATACATACATATAGATACATACATATATACATACATACTGCACGTGCATTTTTCTCGCGTACACGTAGTATCGATCGCAACAGTTGATGTACTTGCGCGTACAAATGTACGTTCCCACGGCTTTATCGATTGCATTCTCACCTGGAATCGATTTTTGTAAATTTTTCAAGACTTATACACGCCCTGATACCGTCAGTATCTATATATCAAATTTGAGCTCAATCGGGTGGAGGATGCCCGAGACACACACACACACACACACACACACACACACACACACACACACACACACACACACAGAACGGATTTTATATAATAGATTAACAAACTTTTTTCTTTTACAAATTTCTTACTTGACGACCAAATATGCATCACTATATAAATGTATGCATGAATGTATGTACATTTTTGTTTGAGATTTAGCTTAATTCTTCTCAGATTTCAAGTTGATCACTAAGAAAGTGACCAGAATATTTTGTTTGAGTCAAAACAGTTTTATAGATTGGGGTACGTGTGACATTTATATTCATTGCTCCATTTCCTGTTCTGTGGGTGTTAGCTGTGAGAGACGATGTCACTCAAAAGCTGTTTAGTCTCACCTTATGTTATCTCCTTTCTTCACACTGTTTAATTGAAACTAACGGATGATGGCAAAGGCACAAGGTCGATTCGGAAGTTAGTGATGATTAATATTGTTGTGTCGGGTATTCATTAGCAACCTTTTCGAACACTCATATTATCAAGTCAGGAAGGATTTCTTTCAGCTCATATAATCGCTCTTTAGTTGATGTCAACAATGAAATTCACCTTAAATATAATCCGTGTTGAAGTGTCGGATTTCTTCAGGTGTCCAAGGTTGGAACAAGCACCGTTGCTGTAAACACATTATGAGATGTCAGTTTATTGAATTCAGATATCTCTGACTTCCTTTTCAACCGAATTCTGCTGAATTATTCCGTTGTCAATTCAGCTTTTCTCACAATACAAACATATGCAATATTCCCATAAATTTCGAAATGTTAATAACACTCGTTCGTAGAGTTAGAATAGATAGATGGGTTATTCATATCCATATTCTTTGTCTACTCAACAAATTTTTTTGTCGATTGATTGCCAAATATGAACACTTATCTTGATCAAACGCTGCGGGAGGCTATTGCAAGCAGCTCTATCTCATGACGTCATGAACATTACCCCCAAAAAGCTTCAGGTCATCGACACAATAAAAGATGTGGGTGACGTTATTTTACCTTTATTTTGTAGACCCTACAATAAAACCTTGGCATTTCCTCAGCTGTGCTGATAAGTAGTTCGCTGCCGAGGTGAACGGCATTACTGACAAGTGGTAATCTAATTATGTTTCTACCTATAGAAATTACACCAGTTCTTAGTTATACTTACGTGGACAGATAATCTTTTAATAGTATCGAAAACAGGAAATGGAAACTTGCCAGAGCGTAGGGCCTCTAGTATTCAAAAGTGAAGGACAACGTTACACGTCTTCTAACCAATCTGTCAGTAGATTTTGGTGATACTGCTTCGCCCCTTTAAGAACAACTCGGCACACACTCCTTTCTTTTGTCCTGCCTGCTTAGCAATCATCATATATGTTTCTTTGTGATCTCAGAGAAATGCATTCAAACATCCGGTGTTCAGTTTATTCATAACATTTAAGTATATTCTGAGATTGCATCTTAATATCGTATGTATTTCTTAGTGCTTGGGGACATCGAGTCAGCATTCCATATGTTTTTGAAATGGTTGACAAGATCTTTCCCGTAAAACGTGGCCTTTTTACCGATAACCGCCAACAGATCTCATTCACAACTGTCAAGAGCGTTTCACAAGTATAATTATATTTGTTAGCAGAGACATGCGCACAGTACTCCCTTATTAGCTCATTTAACCATACTGCATTGTATTTGTGCTTCTTATTTACATTCCAGATTCCTTACCCACTCCTCACAAAATCTAGATTATCTTGAGAATGTAGATTTATAACTTGAATGGTGTGATCTTCCCATGCTTCGATACACATCTCGTGGATTTAAGGAAAATGTGCGGTTGATAGGCCAACGTTCTTGTCATTTCATTAATAACAAAGTTTTTGATTTTCAGGTCATTATCCG
>NC_043009.1:60113437-60117677 GCF_006345805.1 Octopus sinensis
TATATATATATATACATATACATATCTACTCATATATATATATATATGTGTGTGTGTGTGTGTGTATATATGCTTGTGTGTCTGTGTTTGTCCCCCAACCGATGCTGGTGTGTTTACGTCCCCGTAACTTAGCGGTTCGGCAAAACAGACCGATAGAATAAGTCCTTACAAAGAATAAGTCCTGGGGTCGATTTGCTCGACTAAAGGCGGTGTGCTCCAGCATGGCTGCAGTCAAATGACTGTAACAAGTAAAAAGAGTATATACGTGTGTCTATATATGTATATATATATATATATATATATATATATATATATATATATATATATTATATATATATTATATATATAGTAGAAATATGTTACGAAAGAAAATATAAAATACACGTGGAAATGTAAGGGTAAAATATGAAAAATCAACGAAAATGCATTTATGACAGGTAGCGACAAATACACAAATTTAGATTGACTGAGGTAGTAATACGAATCATAAAGGTCATTATTATGAGATGATTATAAGATGATAATAAAGTAAGAGAACAAAACGAACCAATGGTTTACGCGAAGCTATTCATCGTTTGAACAACACCGGTTAATATACGGTGTCAGGTCTAATAGTTCCTGTATATATATATACAGTAAATGTTGTCAACGTAGCATCAATATAGATTAAAGTTCGTATATAGTAACAAGAACCACATGTAGTTTAAAAGAACGAATAGAAAACAAATTGTCGACATTTCTGATATTTCGTTGCGTATTTTTCAATAATCATCAATCTAGAATTAAATCAATTACGAATTATATCTTCAGATGATATATCGAAATATTTCCATTTACATCGGCTGAAGAAGTGATCTGAAATTGATTTTATTGTTGTTTTATGCCTGCTGATACGTACGCAGTGAAATATCTGAAATATCAACGACTTTTTTTTCAGTTGGGTCTTACACGCGCTTACATACACGCACACTTAAGCGTGCGCGTGTGTGCGCCCAGGCATGTGTGTGTGTATTGTGTGTGTGTGTGTGTGTGTGTGTGTGTGTGTGTGTGTGCAGTATCATTTCGCTGTCCTTGAAACACTAAGCATCATCATACAGACAATATATTTATAAATAATATAAATGTGTGCGAGCGTGCATATGTGTGTGTCTGTTCGCACGTGCGTATATAGATAGATAGATAGATAGACAGATAGGAGGAGGAAGGAAAAAAGGGAGAGACGAAGAGTGACAGATAGAACGCAGTTGAGGGGGCGAAAGAAGGATATGCATCCGACAGTCTTCCGCACAATTTCCGTTTAATAAATTTTACTTACAAAAGCTTTGATCGACCCGTGTGTATAGCAGAGGACATTTACCTCATAATAGCGAAGTGAATTTATCATCTATACGGGGCATGCACATCCTGAATGATTTAGCATCTCTTATAGATTTAACAATAGGTGGGCGACAAAATTACTTAACACACCACAGAGGTTATGGATTACTTAACATTACGTAAGAAGTTGAACGTGTATGTATTTGCATCTACAAATGGTTGCATATGTGTGCGTAAGTGTTCGCGTGTATGTGTGACTATATATATAGATCGCTTCCTTCTCTCCAGCTGTTGGTTTCACTCCTCTCTCCTTCTCGTTCTATTACCGTCTTTCTCTCTCTCTCTCATTTTCTCTTCCCCTATCTCTCTCTCTCTGTCTGACTGTCTTTCTAATATTTGATTTTTCTTAATTCTGTCTTTCTCCTTATCTCCTTATTTTTCTCCCGGTTTCCGTTTGCCAGTCCGTCAGTAAGTTGGATGCATATATGTGTGCATGAGTGCACGTGTGTATCGTTAGACACACACCATCACTACCTCTTATTACCTTCTCGTAAGTATCTATACCTTTTGCCATCAATGGGTCTATCTCTGCCTCTGACTTTATGTTTGCGTTCATTATGGTCTTAGTATTTTTTTCGCTCAATGTATCTACATCTTTGTCTTTGTATATTCCTTTCTTGCATCTCTGTCTATTTCAATGTTTATCTATTTAAATATTTTCGGCTGTCTTCTGATATCGAAAATTACCAAGAAAAACATTTTAACAATAAAGTCGTGAAACGAATGGTCATAGTTTATTGTGAAGAGTAAAATGAAGAAATTTCGACGTTTCGGACAGTGGTCGTTTGTCATATTATTTCTCAAATGCAGACCACTTGGATTTAGATCACAATTTTTCTCTATTAGTGTTATTTTCTCAACATGTATTTAGCTCTTCTCTTTATCCTCTCCTCTTCTCTTATACTTTATTATCTTTCTCTTTCTTTTTTCCACCCTCCTCTATCAATCTTTATCTGATCCTTCCCTCTATCAGTAATGCTATTTCTCCCCCTCTCTCCCTCTCTTATTACAGCCAATACGTAACTTTTTTCTAGTTTTCTTTTTCTCTTTTCCCTTTTCCTATTTCCTCATCCCCTTTCCCTATTTCTTAATCTCTCTTTCTTCATCTCTCTTCTTTTGTCACTCTCCCTCACTATACACATACACACACACAAACACCCCCCACAAACACACACACACAAACACATACACACAAACACATACACACGCACGTACATACATACATGTGTGTGTGTGTGTGTGTGTGTGTGTGTGTATGTGTGTGAATGTATATATGTATGTATGTCGGCGGCGGCGGCATCGGCGGTAGCTTTATGTCTCGTATCTGAGAATTTAGTCTCTTTTTTGCTGAACGCTTCTTTTATGGCGATACCGTCGATGACTCAGCCACTTGCTCGTTAATTTCACCAGCACGTTGTTCCGTTGGTCGGATCAAATGAGAGAAAGTTGTGGCGAAAGAGTCAGCAGAAGTTCGCCATTACCTTCTGCCACAACCGCATAGATCTTAGGTGTTTCGCTCATAAACACACTAATCGCCCGGTCTGAGATTCGAACCCGCGATACCCTCGACCGCGACTCCGCTGCTCTAACCACTAGGCCATGTGCCTCCACTATGTATGTATGTATGTATGTATGTATGTATGCATGCATGCATGTATGTATGTATGCATGTATGTGTGTATGTATATATGTATACACATGCATGTAGATAGCTAGATAGATTTAGTTATACTGGACTGGCACTTCGTCGTATACGACGGCGAGGGTTCCATTTGATCCGTCCAACGGAACAACCTGCTGGTGAAATTATCATGCAAGTGGATGAGCTCTCCACAGACATGTGTACCCTTAACGTAAGTCCTGAAGGTGATTCAGTGTGACACAGAGTGTGACAAGGCTGGCCCTTTGAAGCACAGGTACTACTCATTTTTGCCAGCTGAATGGACTGGAGCAACGCGAAATAAAGAGTTTAGCACAAGTACGCAACGCATCGCCAGGAGTTGAACTCACAATCTTACGATCATCAGCCGAATACTTTAACCACTAAGCTACGCAACTTCACTTCAGTTATACTATTGTATTTCTTTACTGCCCACAACAAGCTAAACATAGCGGGGACAAACAAGGACAGACAAAGGGATTAAGTCGATTACTTTGACTCCAGTGCGTAACTGGTACTTTATTTATCGACCCCGAAATGATGAAAGGCAAAGTCGACCTCGGCGGAATTTGAACTCAGAACGTAACGACAGACGAAATACCTATTTCTTTATTACCCACAAGGGGCTAAACACAGAAAGGACAAACAAGGACAGACAAACGGATTAAGTCGATTACATAGACCCCTATGCGTAACTGGTACTTTATTTAATCGACCCCGAAAGGATGAAAGGCAAAGTCGACCTGGGCGGAATTTGAACTCAGAACGTAGCGGCAGACGAAATACCGCTAAGCATTTCGCCCGGCGTGCTAACGTTTCTGCCAGCTCGCCGCCTAATTCAGTTATGCTATTATACTATGTGTGGGTGTCTATGTGTATATGTGTGCTTGTGTGTTCATGAGTGCATGTGTGTGTGTTTGTGTGTGGTTTTGTGTCTAGAACCGCTGCACTTCATCCACTGCTTGTGGAAACAAACATCCTCATTATATATTTAAATTCATGTTAGTTTCGGAAACAAACTGAAAAAAAAAAATTGTTTTCATTTATGCTCTGTATTTTACGTCAAATCAACAGCACTTACACTACAACGACCAAAACGAACAGCACAACAATGAGAACAACAAAAACACCAGCAACAACAACAGCGAAAATAGCAAACATAATAACAATAGCAACTACAACTTACAAAAGAAGAAAAAACGA
>NC_043009.1:60125277-60127777 GCF_006345805.1 Octopus sinensis
TATAGTTGGGCGTTTAAAGTGAGCCGAGAACTTCATGTTTTACAGCAACATTTGAAACACGGTTCATTTCAATATGCTATATCATGGCGGTTCGTAATATATGTATTGTGTGTGTGTGTGTGTGTATGTGTGACAGAAATAAAAGAAATGGTGGACACATTCGCACGCGAAATTATCAATTTCTCTTTCGTCAATACAAGGTAGTCGAATAAAGAACCACCCATGTGTCAGTAAATCAAATTGAATCAAGATGTGTTTCCTAAGTTGCTGTTGTCTATATCATACAATAAATTGTATAACTTCCGGTTTTACGCACGGAAAGGAAACACAAATGGAGTAGATAACTCGGAAACGCAAAATAAATTCAGGAATATTGAAAGAGCAATATTTGACTGGCATTCTCTACCATAAGCACTCTGGCTTCCCAATGCTGATGCGACTGTTGTCTTGGAGATGAAAGATTGCATTTACTAGTAAGCAACATTCAAGTAGAATA
Organism: Octopus sinensis; assembly: GCF_006345805.1. Taxonomy (NCBI): domain Eukaryota; kingdom Metazoa; phylum Mollusca; class Cephalopoda; order Octopoda; family Octopodidae; genus Octopus; species Octopus sinensis. The sequence goes on from NC_043009.1 coordinate 60,125,774, forward strand.
TTCCGAAGCGATGTGATCTGGTATTCTTTTGATGTAGTAAAGAGTGATGTGATGCCGTGTAAAACAGTATGTTGTGGGGGTTATAGTGTAGAGTGAAGTGTTGCGGTGTAGTGCATTAGAAGTATGGGACACAAAATTGTTGTACTGCATACTTACGCACTGTGATATACGTACATGCTGTGATATGATATATATATATGTGTGTGTGTGAGCGTGTACGTGGGTGTGTGTATACACAAATATATATATATATATACATATATATATGCATACATACACATGGTATTGCAAATAAACTCATACGTAATAAACAAAGCCACATAAATGTTTGCATATACATACTATTCCACGCAAATATATGAATATATGCGCAGGCGTGTATGCATATATTTATATATATATATATATATAATATATATATATATATATATATATATATATATATATATATATATATATATATATATATATATATATGTATGTATACATACAATATGGACATACATATATGTGTACGTATGTATGTGTATATATATATGTATATCTGTTTGTCTATATGTGCGTGTGTCTGTATGTCTGTGTGTGTGTATTGTAGATTAGAAGTAGGAGTGGGTAAAGGTAAATAATTTACACCATTCAGTTTCAAACCTCAATGTTCTTATTTCAAATCCAACCGGAGTCACCTTTTCATTTCCTTTCTTCAGGTATCATAAAATAAAACACCAATCGTGTTGTGGTGTTCATGCTCTCTTCTATACTACTCCACCAAAGCATATTTGAGGTGGAATTGTAGTCAATACCTTGTAAATTTTTCCTTGTAAATGAAATTGTGTTTTTAATTACAAACTAATTATATTTAACTATTTCCTCAGAATTAGCATCAGCGAAAACTACTCGCGGTTTAGAAACTTCTAAAAATAATCATTTTTTCTTTTATTAACTTGTCTTACGAATTCGTTTTCACATATATAATATTGAACTAACTAGTCTTATGTCTTTAAACATTAAACATATTAACTTAATCTTAACGTACTTTCTTATTAATTAATACTTAATTAGCACGTAAGAAACACTTTATCTTCAACGTAGTTTTCAAACAGTGGTTTTATATCATGTTCTAATATTCTCCAGTTCTGATATTCTATTATCATAATGATTATATTATTCTGGTATACTGATATTCTAATTCTATTTTCTTTTTCACTCTTATTTTCTTCTTAAACAAAAAAATCTTCCAACTTTATATATTTATGTCAGAAAGGCACTAAGCTGAAACTATATATATGTATGTATATATGGAGCAACTTATGTATGTATTCGAGTATGTGCGTGAATCCACACGCATGAGCAAATTCTAGTATCTCTAACCGACTATATAATGATGTATGCTTGTATGTGCGTCTAAACACATGTATGTTTGTATACTTGAGTGCATACGTGTGTGTGTATGTGTGCATGTGTGTGTTGTCTGAGTGTGAGTGGACAAAGGTTGATGTGTTTTGAATGTGGAAGTGAGTACTCAATGTTGTTTAAATTGAATATTTTTCTTGCGACTTAATTTTCATGTCGTGACAATCTTCAGGCGAGAACTGCTCTAACTAGTCTCCTTGTTATTTGTGTTCTTTATAACTGTTAATGTGGATATTTTGTGACCAAAAGTATTTCCCTTGAATTTGTTGATATTCGGTGAGTGTGTGTATGTGTGTGTGTGTGCCTGTGTGTGTGTGCGTGTGTGTGTAAATATGTATATTGTCTAAATTACCAAAATGACGAATTACACACTTAAATATTTCGATCTAGTAACAATTAGTCATTATAATAATGCATAATAATAATAGTATTAAAGATAATAATAATGATAATGATTATTATATTTATTATTGTTATAACGGCGGTGTGCAGGTAGAATCGTTAGCACGCCGGGCAAAATGCATTTCGTCCGTATTTATGTTCTGAGTTCAAATTCCGCCGAGGTTGACTTTGCCTTTCATCCTTTCGGGGCTC
>NC_043009.1:60140277-60165277 GCF_006345805.1 Octopus sinensis
CCCTTAGAGATACCTTGGTCGTTAAGATTTTTTAAAATATTGTAATGATTTCCAAGAAATACTGTAATCAGACATCATAACTTTTAAGAACTCTAACGAAACCTTCACATTTTAAGACAAGATGAAACATTTATACAAATTCTATGAAGACGGGATATGCTATCAAAAAAAGAAAACTCTCAAAATTACAGAAAATTTAACTCAAATACCTATGGTGATATTTACTATAAAGCAAAATAAATATCGTGGCACCAAATTTATATAAGGAAATGCAGTGCTTAACGTACTTTTTGTTTAACTCTTAAGAACAACAAGAATATCAGTAGAAAACATAGTGCAGGCTAATAAACCTTGTCAGAGTGAGCTTGCATAAGTTAGCAAACACTGCATTACTGATATATTTCAACGATACCACCAACTGCAAATTTACCCAATTCGATATTGTCGAATTCTAGCCCTCACTTTCAAAGACACGCGTTACAAGGACCTTGAAATTTGGAAAGGCGTTTTACGACATTACGCATACCAACTGTCGCTAATTTTTATCAATAACTCATAGAAATATTTCGTTAACTCAACAAATGAAAAAGAAGCCTATGAAGGAATCCATAGATTAAAGGATGTAACCTGCTTTCTCTTCAGTTTTTCCCTACTCACCAGTCAAACGGAATTTTAATTTTGAAATTTACGTACTTGTTCGTCTGAATGAATTGTGATATTTTGTAACTGAAGCTTTCTATCAGGCTATCAAGCATTGGTGTTCACAAGAACTCGATGTATTCAATTTCTATCTCCACTTATTAAAACGATATGATAAACGTCGCCCTTTTCAAGCCTAGCTAGGCTCATGGGCCCGGTTTTCCGGTTTCTGTGGCGTATGTGTTACCCCAGCTGGACGGGACGCCATTCCACCGGGCGTTGTGTATGTTTATTGAGCGAAAACACCTAAAAAAACTTCACGAGGTTCCGGCAAGGGGTGGTGGCGACCCCTGTTGTACTCTTTCGCCCCAACTTTCTCTCATTCTTTCTTCCTGTTTCTTGAGTAATGCTGGGGGGAACACATACTCCACAAAAACCGGTTAACCGGGCCCATGAGCCTGGCTAGTCTTGAAAAGGGCGAAAAGAAAAGAAAGAATATGGTTTATTAGACCATTACAGTAAATCTAACATTACCAAGAATTTCTTAAACCTAATTTAAAAATAATTTGAATGAGACACAAATATTCCAAATTGTTCAATCAGATATATTTATTAGTTATCGTGACAAAGAACAGAATGTACGGAATATCGTGGCATTTAGTAAGAGCCTTTACTACCAAAGAATTTCAGAGACTCGGTGAATAAATCGTCAAAAAACCATGAGAATAATACAAGATGTAAACCGACGCTTCAGAGGACATAAACTACAACTGCTAAAGTAGAAGGTTATGTACTTTCAGTGACTTATGTAAGACTGAAACTGTAATTTAGTTAGCCATTGTTTCCGTTCCCAGAGATACAGAACCTCCGATATGGTATATCAGAATACGCGAAGGTAGTCTCAAACGTCAGTAGTTAAACCAAAATTCCACATTTCTACATAATGTTCACAAATAAACATTGCACCATTTTCAATACATATATAAGACTGGAAGGAAAAACTGCGCTGAAATTTTAGAATCATTCGGTCTACATTGAACTTCTGCAACATCAGCTTCATGCATCACAATTGCGATAAATTTTTCTGGCTGCGAAAACTGATAAGACAAAAGAAATCGGAGCTAACTAGTAACTGCTGCCAAAAGAATTAATACTATCTTGAGAATTCTGGGCAAACTATAGAAATATTAAAATAGATCAAAGAATGTTAAATATATACATATGTATATATGTGTGTGCATACACACACAAGCACCCACACATGCATGCATGTATGTATGTATGTATGTATGTATGTATGTATGTATGTATGTATGTATGTATATGTGTATATGTGTATGTATGTGTGTATGTGTGTGTATCTATGTATGTATGTATAGTGGTTGGACAAAATAATGAAACCACTTTTTAGTTAACTACTAGCAGCATAGCCCGGCGTTGCCCGGGTATGTAAGAGCCCCTAGTAGGCAACGACTAATCCCAATCTAGTCCTTTCCCTCTAGGGAACGAAGGCGCATGTGTAGGTTGCAATGTCTTCTCTTCACTCGAATACTTCTGTGTATACGATGTTCTTAGCTGTCCCTTTGGGCGAAAACATAAAATCATCATTGCGCCTCCCAACGCGTGAACAGCCCACGTAGAGTTGACCGTGGGCGAAGTACTGTTCGCCCAACTGTAACCCAGCGACTTGTAGCGTTTGGCCTTGGGATTTATTGATGGACATTGCGAAGCAGAGTTTAACAGGAAACTGAGAACGCCTGAAGTGGATTGGTAGGTCAGCGCCCGACGGTTGAAGGTGCATGCGTGGAATGAAGACGTCCTCTCCCTTCCCACAACGGGTAAGTATTGTGGCTGTTATTAGATGTGGTGGCAAATGTTTCACAACCAGACGTGTGCCGTTGCACTGTTTAGGTGGAAGCAAATTCCTGATGAGCATAATGGGCGCACCGACTTTTAACTTCAGGATGTGTGGCGGCAGGCCTGGCGGTTCAAGTGAATTCAGGAATTCAACAGGATAATCGACAAGCTCGGCGGGGTCTGCTGTCCTATCAATAGATTTGTAGACGTGGACATCAGCAGGAATAGCTTCAAGTAGCTGGATATTGATGGAGATGAGAGTTAAAAAGGTCGAGTTGCGTCCCCTAGACAGTGTGTGGTTTGTGTTTCTGATTCTCGACCCCATGTCGAATTTATCGATTCTGTTCAGAACTGGGGGAACTTTTCAAAATTTTCGCTGCGTTAGTTTTGAATTATGGCATTTGGCTATGTTTGTGTCAAGTTTCATCAGAATCGGTTGAAAGCCGTGGTCAGGGTGAGAGTACAACCTGACAGACACACAGACACACAGAAGACAAACTGCCGTTTATATATAGAGAGATTTTTCTATTGACAATGTGATAAATGCCGAATTGTTCTAATGTTTGTTCCTTCTCGAGCCACGCCTGGTTCATAAGGCCCAGATTCCCGCTTTCCTTGGCGTATAGGTTCCCCACCTGGACGGGACGCCGGTCCGTCGCAGGTGAGCTGCAAGATGCAGGAGGAAAGAGTGAGAGAAATCTGTGGCGAAAGAATCAGCAGAAGTTCGCCATTACCTTCTGCAGCTGCCGCGTGGAGCTTAGGTGTTTCGCTCATAAACGCACACATCACCCGGTCTGAGATTCGAACCCGCCATCCCTCGACCGCGAGTCCGCTGCTCTAACCACTAGGCCATGTGCCTCCACTTAACTGTTTTAATCTATATACATGAGCGTGTGTGTGTGCGTGTATGTGTGTGCGTGCGCGTGTGTTGATATGCATTATGTATGACTTGTACTTCGTGATATAACACTCCGTTTTCCATATTTTGCTGATAAATTTAAATAAATTAAATTTTCGCCTAAGCTGAATTTCGAAAGAGTAGAAATCGTTGGATCAATGATGGATGAAGCTTAAATTGCTGAAGTGTTCAATCTTTTCAGGATATATTCTCTAAAATTATGCTGTCATTCCAAAACCAAATCTGGAAAACATGATTCTGTATGGAAGGCAAAGGTCGTAGAGAGGAACCTTAGAATAGTGAACCGTATTGTATCTAAAAATCATCAGACTAGGCCAGCAAGAGTTAGAAGAGTTAAACTACTACCCTGCCAAACTTTTTCAAGTTCGTCGTGAGTCCTGTAAAGCCGGATAATTTGGAAGAGTTGCAACACTGATAAGGAGAAGTGGTCAACGGATCAATGGAGTAACACCACCTTCTCTGATGAATGATCATGCACCCGGTTTCCACACTTTGAAGCGAGTTTATGTGTAAACTGGTCAAGGAAACCTTCAACTCATGATTGTTTGGTTTCTACTGTAAAGCGTTGAGCTAATTCTGTGATGATTTGGGCAATAATATCATAGAATTTTGAAGGCTCGTTGATTGTTCTATATATAAAGTTAATACCATGATGTGTTTGTCTTTATTCCGGCTGATAGTGTCTATTCTATGGTACAAACATTGTTTCTGATTGTCGTGCAGCTTTTAAGGATGATAATACACCGACTTATACGGCGAATATAATTCAATATAATGTGAAGTTGACCACTAGGATAAGTCTCCACAATCACTGGATCTCAATGTCATCGATTTTTGTGGTGAACTTTTCAGCAGCAAATGAGTAGCCTCTTCCCTCTACCACTGTCATCGAAAGAAATAATACAGATTTTGCGAGAACAACAAAAAAATTGAAAAAAGACTTACTCAATTTGTGTTTACGTGAAATATTTACATCACAGAAAATTAGCGGTTCGATAAAAATAAAAAAGACCGATAGAATGAGTATCAAAATTAAAAGTCTCTTATACGACCACACCTCGGTATATTTAAAGCTGTGAACGATACCTGTGATGGATCAAACCCGTATTACATAAAACTTCTATTCAGCATTATTTTTCCCAAGGCCTGTACAAATACTTATGCGTCTTCAATTATTTAAACTCTTTCAATTTTCCTATTTTTGAAACATTCTGCTGAGGAAAAATAATAGAACACACACGCATGCGCGCACACACACACACAATACAAACACATGCACAAACACACGCATGATTTATTCATATATATGTATATATATATATATATGACATAAATATATGCATCGATATACTGATACGTGAATATACTTACGTTTATGTGTGAATGAGTATGCAAGCAGGTATGAGTGTGTGTGTATATATATGTATATATATATATATATATATATATATTTATATATGATATAAATACATACATGCCGACACATGCATATATTTGCGTTTATGTATAAATATATTTATGTGTGCGAGTGGGTCTTGAAGAAATGTCATATATATATACACCCATTTTTATATAGATGTATGTATTAGAATTATATATATATATATGTACACACGTATACACACACACACACACACATACATACATACATATATATATATATATATATATATATATATATATATTATATATATATATATATATATATATATATGTATATACATACGTACACATTTAAGTACATACATTTAAACACATACATAAGAATTTAGAAAGCCATATAAAGTAAGTTTTTTCGCGCTGTATGGCTTCTTCAGATGATTATTAGTTATTTCTATTGTTGTTGTTATTAATCTAATGTAAATAAGACCTTACACAAAGCAACTTCTCAAAACTGCTTTAAATACAACCGGATTTCACTGAAATTATTTTAAAAAGATTTTTTTCCGTAACCTACATTTGAACAATCGAATGAAGAATAGAAGATTGTAAGATTACTTGGAAACAGAATATTTTTATTTTCTTTTAGCATACGTGGCTTCAGCTTTTAGAAACTGTTTACGAACATGTCTCATCATCTTCCTATCTTTTCTATAGTTATTATAATGGTTTATGTTCTTCAAAGTTGTCTTGTCTTTTCCTCCTTCCCTTAGGCACGCACAACCCATTCGTCCCTGCAACTCTCGTCAATTTTGGTGTGTCCAACTCCTTGCCTTCCGTTCGAAAAGGAGTCTCCAGTCCTTCTTTCCCAGAACATCAGCCATCTTGAATCACCCTCTCTGCTTATTTCTTGCTGCCGTTGATTTGCTTTAATTTTAATAGAACACCAATGTCATCAATCTCACCGGTACCACTGCATCTGAAAATATCATGGGTTCTGTCCCTTCACCTAGATTCTCGCAAGATATGTATGTATCTATGTGTATGCATTAATGTATCTATGGATGTATACACATATGTATATATGTTTGTATGTATGCACGAAGGAATATTCTCCTCTCGTATTTTTTTTAAAGTCTTCTCGTAATGGAGTTGGTTTCTAACAGAGATACAAAGCTCCTTTGCTGGAATATAGATAAGGAAAACACTGTTACATTCTGAACTTGAGAAAAGTCTTGCATATTTTTATTGTTTCACTCACAGATTGTATTCATAACAGTGTGTTAGCTTGCTGATTTCTTTTTCTAAAAACTCTAGCTTTTCCAAATGGTCACCTACGTATTTACTCACAAAACGAAATGCACCAATTAATATTGGTATGTGTGTAAGGCGGCGAGCTGGCTGAAACGTTAGCACGCCGGGCGAAATGCTTAGCGGTATTTCATCTGTCTTTATGTTCTAAGTTCAAATTCAACCGAGGTCGACTTTGCCTTTCATCCTTTCGGGGTCGATAAATTAAGGACCAGTTACGCACTGGGGTCAGTGTAATCGACTTAATCCGTTTGTCTCTCCTTGTTTGTCACCTCTGTGTGTAGCCTCTTGTGTGCAGTAAAGAAATAGGTATTTCGTCTGTCTTTACGTCCTGAGTTCAAATTCCGCCGAGGTCGACTTCGCTTTTCATCCGTTCGGGGTCGATAAATTTAGTACCATTTGCATCCTGGGATCGGTCTAATCAACTAGCCCCCTCCCCCATAATTTCAGGCCTTGTGCCTAGAGGAGAAAAGAATATTGGTATGTGTGTATGTATGTATTTATATATGTATGTATCAATCTAGCCAGCTGGCTGGCTGGCTGGCTGGCTGGCTGGCTGGCTGGCTGGCTGGCTGGCTGGCTGGCTGGCTGGCTGGCTGGCTGGCTGGCTGGCTGGCTGGCTGGCTGGCTGGCTGGCTGGCTGGCTGGCTGGCTGGCTGGCTGGCTGGCTGGCTGGCTGGCTGGCTGGCTGGCTGGCTGGCTGGCTGGCTGGCTGGCTGGCTGGCTGGCTGGCTGGCTGGCTGGCTGGCTGGCTGGCTGGCTGGCTGGCTGGCTGGCTGGCTGGCTGGCTGGCTGGCTGGCTGGATGGATGGATGGATGGATGGATGGATGGATGGATGGATGGATGGATGGATGGATGGATGGATGGATGGATGGATGGATGGATTGTATTGTATTTCATCATTTGAATTCTTCCTCTAAAGGAGCTGGTTTCTAAAAAGATACAAAGCTCCGTCTTGAAACGTAGATAACGAAAACAAAGTGTGTGTGTGTGTGTGTGTGTGTGTGTAATGGACAGCGAATAGGCTGCATTGATAGAGCCTCGGATAAAGTACTAAATAGTGTTCGTTCCGTCTCTCCCCTCTGAGTTCAAATCGAAATGAGATCAATACTGCTTTCTTTTCTAACAAGGTCGATAAATGAATCATAGGCCCGGTACTAGTTTTATTAGTATGCTAATATAACTGCAATCCAATATAACAAAATGTGTGCACTTTAACTGAGAAAATGATCCTCTTAAAGCACAGCAAAATATTATAGCATTTGCACACACACGCGCGCATTCATTCATAAGCGCGCACATGCGCAATACGTGCTTGCGCATGTGTACAGATAAACTTTTAAATAAACGAGAAACGACGTATATATCATATTAAAATAAACGTACATATTAATAAAAAATACTGATTTAAAACCTCTAGAAGAGAGAGAGGTTGGATAACGAAATATATATATATCGTGACATTTCTTCATTGCGAATATTTCAAGTTTTCTATAGGCGCTCTTAGATCAAGTTGCCTGCCAAGCAAATAGAACTCCGAAATAGTTTTAACAAATACTAAATTATTTATATGTTTATTCCAATTCTAATTGGTTAGTTGCTGAGATAATATCTGCAGCTGTTAACAGTGCTTACTATTTGATATTTCATTATCTATAATTGTCATCTCTGTAAATCATAGGTTTCGCTTTCTACTTTAAATAGTACGTACGAATTATTCTGTCACAATAATACCATACTACACCTGTTAGTACCTCATTCATACAGTGCAAATGACAGGGAACATAAAATATAAACTGTGTCTGTGCGTATTGTGCGCGTATTATGAGTACAACTGGTTCAATGTGGGTGTATATAAGTTTTATCTTTTAGTCGGGAAACAAGTCATTACCTTTTGAACAGCCTTCTAATAGTACAGAGTCTCAAGATTTATGGAAAGGAAGTGGGGAAGAAGATAACTTTAAACCGGAGACTTTTGTTATACCCGAATGCTTGCAAGAGAATGAAATCTACTACAGGCATTCAAGAGTCAGGTATAGGTATTAAACCGGGCGATTGTTGTTTGTTCCTTCTCGAACCACGCCTGGCTCATAAGGGCCGGTTTCCCGGTTTCTTGACGTATAGGTCCCCCACCTGGACGGGACGCCGGTCCGTCGCAGGTGAGCTGCAAGATGCAGGAGGAAAGAGTGAGAGAAAGTCGTGGCGAAAGAGTCAGCAGAAGTTTCGCCATTAGCTTCTGCCGGAGCTGCGTGGAGCTTAGGTGTTTCGCTCATAAACACACACATCGCCCGGTCTGAGATTCGAACCCTCTAATTATATATGTATATATATATATATATATATATATAATATATATATATATATATACATATATATAATTAGATACATAGATAGACAGACAGACAGATAGAGAGAATGATATAGATATTGTAAAGATATTGATATAGATATTTAGTTTTGACGAATAACAGTTACTGAGAGAAAAATCGCTTTATTCGGCCATAAAAATTCAATTCCACAATACGCTGGACAAGTTTAATATTTCCGTATTTATTGCAAATGACAGGCTGGCAGCCTTCAGCTAAATTATACCATAGTGCTCCTGGACAGTCGCAATAATGAATTTTTAGTATTCACCGGTGCTTGAAAAAAATTTGGTCTCTTCTGTGCTTCCTGTTTCTTGTTGAACGACGAGGAATTTCAAGTGAATAAGAAGTGGTTTTCTATTTAATAATCTGATCAGCACTTCATTGCTTCCCTCATATGCTTGCTGAACCTGTCGTCCATGGAAGAACCATAGCTAGGGCTGGATTTTTCAACACATCCACATCGTGGTAAGCACCAATAATACTCATTTCAGTAGGATCAGTGTGTTGTCGATTTCCTCTTGTTCTATCTTCCAAATGGATTATGCCTTAGACTGAGGCGGTGTCAGTTCTGCCGTTAGGGTATTTGATACGAACCCATTGGTGGTAGATTAATATAATCGATCTTTGTTTCATATTTGTTACTATGGCTAAACCATCTTAGCAAAATTTATCCAAGTCAACCAGTTAATCAGGTAAAATCTATTTTGTTGATGAACGGCATTAAAAGTTAATTAGCTGTACTTCTCTTGAAAGCTTCCTTAATATTACGTTAAGTGACAACCCACTTCAGTTTCGATATAAATTTCTCAAGAAGTCTTTGTCAAAAATGATGGACATAGATTTTGAAACTGATGAATTTCTAATATAATCTCTAATATTATTCTCTTAATATATGTCAATAGTACGCTTGGCAAATATACACTGGCGAAAATAAATTTAAGACCGATGATAAACTATTTTGTTTACTAACACCATACAAATTATTTTTGTCTTTTGCACCTTATGCAGAATTTATTTCTCTTTCTCTTTCTAAAACAATTATTCGATTATAACAACGAAATATGGCAAAACATTCGCATAGAATTTTATAATCACTTAGCGAATTCAATATCGAGGGGTTGTTCAGCCGTTATTACGGCACAAAGTACTAATATGTATTTCGTTCTTGTTGTTCATTTTTACGATAATCTTAAGTTTTAAATAAAATTATAATGATATTTTCTTAAACTAATTTTGCCGGTAAATTTGAAACGTTTATATTAATTTAGCATTAGAATTCTTCAAGTTGTATAAAAATAGTTATTGTCTGCATTATTCGAAAGAGAAAGAAATTCTGCATAAGGTATAAAAGACAAAAATAATTTGTATGGTGTTAGTAACAAAATATTTTGTAAGAAATTGAACTTTTATCACCGGTCTTAAATTTATTTTCGCCAGTGTATATCCAAACCGCAAACTTACGATCACGAGCCATAGCTTGTCTTACATCAGAATTTTTATAATTACTGAATGTAGTTAAAATTTGGAATGCGTTCATAATAGTGCATTGGAAGAACCATTAACATGAACTTAATTTTTAAACAAATTCTTCAATGCTTTCTGAAAAGGTTCAAAATAATTTTACGATTAAACTTGTAAGGTATATAGGAGTCAATTACTTAACTTTTTTTCTTTTTTGAAATTCCCATACAAGCTTTGACGATTTATTCTATGTTTGTATGCGTGTGTACATACCTGTATGCGTCTACGTATTTATGTATGTATGTATGTATGTATGTATGTATGTATGTATGTATGTATGTATGTATGTATGTATGTATGTATGTAAGAATGTATGTATCTAGGTAGGCGTATATGTTTTAAAATATCTAGGTGTAGTCATTATATTTAGAAAACAATGCTTTAATTTAAAAGTTAATAATCACATAATTTTTTCTTTTTTCTTTTGAAAACCAATTAATATAGGAAAACTATGTCTGACAAAATCTGCTGCTTTAAAGAATTTCATATAATTACTATCTTTTAATTAAAAATGATTAATTACACAAAAAATTTTGAAAGCTGATTAATGAAAAAAATTCTAACCTAATAGAAGGCTGTGCTAATCGGAAGTCTTAAAATATGTTTTTTTTTATATCTAAATAAATCATTTTTTTTTTAATAATCTTTTCTAACATATACATATATCTGTGTGGAGTTGCGTGTGGGGGGGTGATTTTCTTTCTATGATATACAGAACCTAAAAGTATACAACAGAACCTGTTATAGAAATGGACAAGCAAAGCCGGTTTCACTCATTAGCGATTATGGCGATATTCATTAAAGCTGAGTCGATTGGAGCGACGTGAAATGAAGGGCTTTACTCAACGTCACTACGCGTCACACACTTCAGGATCTGAACTCACGACCTTATGTTCACGATCAGAACACTCCTACTATCGAGTGAGGCTGCTCATGTTTATTAGTGTGCATATGTGATGCAAATTGCGATTTTATTCTCAAAAGATACTTCAATCACAGAACATCAGACTAAACACGCCAGTGGATACTTGTATAGATATTATACATCTATATATTATATATTATACACAATACATACATACATACATACATACATACATATATATATATATATATATATATATATTATACATCTATATATTATATATTATACACAATACATACATACATATATATATATATATATATATATATATATATATATGTGTGTGTGTGTGTGTGTGTGTGTGTATGTATGTATGTACGTATGTATTGTGTATAATATATAATATATAGATGTATAATATCCACTGGCGTGTTTAGTCTGATTTTCTGTGATTGAAGTATCTTTTGAGAATAAAATCGCAATTTATATATATATATATATATACATTCCGTTCTGTCTGTCTGTCATTTGTGCGCTTATGTTCATCCGATTGTTCATCCGATTGCGCTGAAATTTGAAACATGGATACATGAGAGAGCAGGGCGTTCCGTAATCTAAAGAGATTTTCAAAATTGTCAGTTTCAAAGTGAGAATCGCTATTTTTGTAATCCTTATGGCCTGTCCATCGGATGAATAAAACTTCCATAATACCGTCCAAGTTAACCCTCTTCACCTATACAAATCGTCAAATGGACGAGGGGCGTTTGCTAATATATATATATATATTATACGTTACACTATATATGATACATATGGCTTCATGACTTCATGCTCTTGCATGATGGGACTGGGATCCTTCCAGGTTAGTGGTCCCAGAGATGTCATCATGCGTAAACCCAACCAGGTCCACCACAGCTCTCTATCGCTGATGGTCCCGTGCCAACCTCCTTACACCTTCCAAGGTGACGTCGAGCCTCTTGGAAATCTTCCCTAATCACATCCAACCATCGATTGGGGCGCCTGCTACAAGGCCCCGTCCTGCCTGCGGCTGGTACGACGAATAAGAGTAAAGCCCTAGTAGGATGATCTAGCGAGAGAGGGAGGACATGCCCGAGAAAGTCATGAGAGAGAGTGGATGTGTGCGTATATATGTCTGCGCACGCGCGTGTGTTTGTACGTGAATTATGGAATAACATTTTTCTACGAAAATTGGTCTGGATAGTCTTAATTATAAGCCATTACGATTCTGCCAAAATCTCAGTTTTCTCATTTTTGCCCCACTCTTTTTCAACACATTTTAAGATTTTTAACATTTTTTAATAACATATTTTAAGACTTCCAGCGATTACAATCTAGAATTGGTGATTTTTTTTTCTTATTTTCTTAATTTCAATATTTTAAATTTCCGTCACGCCCTTCTCCGTTTTTCATTATTCACAATAGAAATAATGAACGTAATTTATATTCAATAATGGAAGAATTAACATGGTAATCTTGAGTTTCATCTATAAGTATATATATATTATACATATATATATATACATATATATATATATACATATATATATATATATATATATATGTATATATATATATATATATATATACATACACTCATATATATATATAAAGAGGTGGAGAGAGAGGAAGAGAGGGAGGGAAGGTTGTGAGAGCGCGTTAGAGAGCGGGGAGATACACAGGTGTATATATGAAAGATATATATACCTGTAAGTATATTTTTGCGTATATATACATATATATTGTATTCTTGTGTGGGCATATTTATGTATATATCTATATATATACATGTATGTATATGTGTACGTATATATACATATATATTATATGTGTGTGTGGGCATATTTATGTATATATCTATATATGTGTGTGTGTGTGTGTGTGTGTATAATTATATTTTTTATTTTATTTTATTTTATCTAGTTTCAGCTCACGAGCTGTGGCTATGCTGGGGCACCGTCATTTTATATATATATATATTGATATATATTGATATATATTATTTCTTTACTACCCACAAGGGGCTAAACACAGAGGGGACAAACAAGGACAGACAAACGGATTAAGTCGATTACATCGACCCCAGTGGGTAACTGGTACTTATTTAATCGACCCCGAAAGGATGAAAGGCAAAGTCGACCTCGGCGGAATTTGAACTCAGGACGTAACGGCAGACGAAATACGGCTACGCATTTCGCCCGACGTGCTAACGTTTCTGCCAGCTCGCCGCCTTATATATTGATATATATGTACTATATGTGCGTGAGCGCGAGTGTATGCGTATTTGAGCGTGCGCGAGCACAGTGTGTGTGCGTGCGCGAGCACAGTGTGTGTGCGTGGGCGCGCGCGCGTGTATGTGTGCACATGTGTGTGTGCGTGTGTTTGTTTGTGTGTGTGTGTACGCGTGTGTGTATATGTGCGTGCGTGTTTCTGTGTGCGTGCGTGTACGTGTGTGTGTGTGTGTGTGTGTGCGTGCGTGCATGTGTGTGCGTGCGTGTGTGTGCGGAAATTTAAGATTCATTAAAAGGAACCTTTGAACATGAAATATTCAGAATCTGCGACAACAAAAAGATTTTTGCTCTTTTTCGCTTTTTATTTATTCTTATTACTATTTTCTTTTGTTGTTGTTGTGCATTACAAATAATGAGGGCAATTTGTATTCAATAATGAGAGCAGTGGAATCTCAATTTTTCACATATAATACGTAGATAGGTAGGAGTCGGTCTAGATCATATTTCCCAATCTTTCTTCTCTTTCTTCCTCTTATCTCTCTCTCCCCTTCTCAATCTCTTTCTCTGTGCACACACATCCACGTGTAGACGTATATATATATAAAAAATCTTGCACAACAAATATTTAAACACTAGCAGTATCGCCCGGCGTTGCTCAGATTTGTAAGGGAAATAACTATAAAGCATTTTTAGAGAGTTATAGCCAAAAAATAGCAAAAAAATGGAAAAAAATGATGGTAAATTTTTTTTTAGTTAAAAAAGGTGGAGTTGCGTCCCCTAGACAGTTTGCGGTTTGTGTTTCTGATTCTCGACCCCATGTCGAATTTATCGATTTTTTTCAGAACTGGGGGAACTTTTCAAAATTTTCGCTGCGTTAGTTTTGAATTATGACATTGGGCTATGGGTGTGTCAAGTTTCATCAGAATCGGTTGAAAGCCGTGGTCAGGGTGAGTGTACAACGTGACAGACACACAGAAACACGCACAGACAAACTGCCGTTTATATATAGAGATATATATATATATATATATAATATATGCATATATGCATGTATTTATGTATGTATGTATATATATATATGATATATGCTGTATATTTATAATCCTATGCATATATATGCATACATATATATATATAAATATATATATATATATATGTATATATATATATATACATATATGTATATATATATGTCTTTATATATATATATATATTGTCTATATATATATATATATATATATATATTATATATATATATATATATAAAACAAAGTCGAAGTGCGATAAAATAAAATTAATTATTATCGCTGGTATTTCTATATATATATATATATATATATATTATATATATATATATGTCATCATCATCATCATCATTATCTTCACAAAAAGCAAGGCAAGATAATTTCACGATCAAAAGTTCAGAGATTTAGAATGAGTTGAATTTACGAAGTTTGGGACATTAATGATATTATCCTTCTTAGAATCGTCTGTAAATCGGTCGATTTGGAAAGAAAATGAGGAAAGAGGAGAAAGAAAAAGAAAACCAATAAAAATATTATAAAAAAGTAATCCGCATAAAATTTACATAAAACAAAAAAACTGAACTAAGAGGAATAATTCATATTGGCCACGAGCGTGAATTTAAAAATATCAAAATGAAAAATATAATTAATGCTATATTGGAAAAAAATGTGTTAATTATTAAAAGATTTCTTGCTTTTCGCGAAAACGTAAACAAACACCTGGTGGCAATTGTGACCTACTCAGAAATATGAAGGGGAGACAATCTCAAGAATGAACCATTCTCCGGAATTTCACCTGCCATTAAAATAAAAAAAGCCTGCCGTATTCATATTTATTTGGTTTGGTAGTAAGGTTGAGAAAAGAGGACAGCTGTGGACCAGTGCATTTACCTCAAAGCAAACAGATTCGCGTCGTCTAATTACAGTCAATTAGTGGTTGACGAAAGATTTCTCAAACATAAGAGTCTAGTCACTTCGTTAATGACAATTTCAATTCTGCGAGAGAGAAATATAAATAACTCTCAACTAAAAATATGCATACCAGTATACACAAATCTACATGCGTATGTGTGTGTATTTATAAATTAATAGCAATTGCAACAGTAGTAGTAGTAGTAGTAGTAGTAGTAGTAGTAGTAGTGGTGGTGGTGGTGGTTGTAGTAGTGGTGGTGGTGGTGGTGGTAGTAGTAGTAGTAGTAGTAGTAGTAGTAGTAGTAGTAACGTATCAAACATGGTGCACCTGTACAAGAACAATGTGACAACCACAGAGACATCTCATTGCTGAGCATCGCAGGAAAGATCATGGCCCGTGATTTTCTGAACCGCATCACACACCACCTGCTGGACGACGTGGTCTCAGAGAGCCAGTGTGGATTTAGGAACAACAGGGAGACATTAGACATGGTCTTTGCAGTACGGAAAATACAAGAGAAGTGCCGAGAACAAAGCCAGAACCTCTACATCCTCTTCGTGGACCTGATGAAAGCTTTTGACACTGTCAGCTGAGAGGGCCTTTGGGATATCTTGTACAAGCTAGGCTGCCCACCGAAGCTCGTCAGGATCATCCAGTCATTTCATGATGGCTTGATGGCTCGCATCGTGGAAAACGGAGATGTCTCTGATCCATTCCCGGTCTCCAATGGCATGAAGCAAGGCTGCGTGATGGCACCCACACTCTTCAGCCTCATGTTTGCCACCATGCTCTTCCGCGCCCTATCAAAGTTTGACGCTGGTGTCATTATTCGCTACAGATGTGACGGCCGATTCTTGGACCTCAGACGTTTGAAGGCCAAAACCAAAGTCATGTTTGCAGACGATTGTGCGTTTGCAGCATTGAATGAACCAGACCTGCAAGAACTTGCCACTTGTCTCGCGGAAGCAGCAAAATCCTTCGGACTGACCATTAGCCTGCGAAAAATGGAAGTGATGTTTCAGCCCGCACCTGTCCTGACACCTCCTGAGTCTCAAATTGGGATTGAGGGCACAACTCTGAACAACGTGGAGAGACTTAAATACCTGGGAAGCTGCTTGTCTTCAAACTGCAGAGTGGACAAAGATGTCTCCATGAGGCTTGCAAAAGCAGTAGCTTCGTTTGGCAGACTTTGGACATGTGTGTGGGCCAAATGAGGCATCAGACTTTCCACCAAGCCGGCAGTCTATAGGACAGTCGTCATCACTTCTCTGCTCTACGGCCGTGGGATGCTGTATAGGAGGAAAATGCGAGCACTTGAACAGTTCCACCTCCGCTGCTTGCGACGAATCATGGGAATTTCCTGGTAGGACAGAGTCTCCAACACTGAAGTGGTTCGCAGAGCCGAAATACCCGGGATCGAAGTCCTCATCATGAAGGCTCAGCTCCGAATGGACAACGCACGTCTACCAAAGATGTTCTTCTTCTCTGAGCTGGCTTCTGGAGCAAGAAACCCTGGAAGGCCACTGAGGCGATACAAGTACAGCCTGAAAGCTTCCCTTGAGGCCTGCGGCATTTCAGCCCGTAGCTGGGCATCGCTTGCCTCTGACCGCAGCGCCTATCTTCCAGCTGTCCAAAAGGGTGTTAGGCTGTTCGAGAAAAAGCGCTTCAAGAAGCGACAAGCCCGAAAAGAGAGGATCCCCAACTCTACTTCTGCTGTTACGTGCCCAACATGTGGCCGCATCTGCGCGTCCGCCTTTGGGATCCGCTCCCACCTCCGGCGTCACTGACGTCATTGTCGAACCCCTACAGACTTCCATTATTATATATGTATGTATGTATGACTCAATTCATATTTATATTTATACGTCTCTATTAATTTGTCTATCTTTCTTTCTAGCTTTATATACACCAGAGTACTTAACAGTCTGTCAATATAGCTATTTATGTGCGTAGCGGTATTTCGTCTGTCTTTATGTTCTGAGTTCAAATTCCGCCGAGTTCAAAATTGGGGTCGATAAATTAAGTACCAGTTTCGTACTGGGGTGGATCTAATCGACTGGCCTCCTCCACAAAAATTTGGGGCCTTTTACCTAGAGTAGAAAAGAATATATCCATTTATGTTCCATTTTTCTAGAACCCTTTTTCATGTAAACTTAAAGAATTGACCCCAGAATAGTTGAATTGATTCATGTAAGCGATGATGTGGTCTAACTCTCCGCTAGCGTTACCTAACTAACCGTTGATATGAACTATGCCGTAGTGTAACTTGGCAAAGCAATAAAGCAAAGAAACTAATCCGAAATGAGACGTAACTAAAATGTCGCTTAATTAATTAATTGCAATTAATTAATAACATATAACTATAAAACAATGTGATGCAACCAATCGATAATTTAGACGATATAATAAGACGACCGAGTTAATTATGTGAATTAACTCATTGTGTTTCATAGCAAGAGGGATGTAGGCTTGTCTGGGAGACGTATGAAGATCGAAAAGTCGGTGGAGAAATTGTTCAATAAAATTTAAATGATTTTAAACATTTTTAAGCTTGTCAAATGTCATGGTGAAGAAAGAAGGATTATCTGAATGTAAACTCAATTTTGTTTTCTCATTAATAAACTTGGTGGGGGTTGGCAAAAACCTTGACTAATATTTGAGTGCAAGAAGGCAGCGAGCTGGCAGAATCGTTAGCACGCCGGGCGAAATGCTTAGCAGTATTTCGTCTGGTGTTTCGTTCTGAGTTCAAATTCCGCCGAGGTCGACTTTGCCTTTCATCCGTTCGGGGTCGATTAAATAAGTACCAGTTACGCACTAGGGTCGATATAATCGACTTAATCCGTTTGTCTGCCCTTGTTTGTCCCCTCTGTGTTTAGCCCCCTGTGTGCAATAAAGAAATAAAAATCGTTACTGCGCCGAATCGAGCTGGCAGAATCGTTAGCGCGCCGGGAAAAACTCTTAGAGGCATTCCGTCCGTCTGGGTTCAAATGCCGCCGAGGTCGTCTTTGCCTGTCATCATGTCGTAGGTCGGTAAAATAAGTACCAGTTGAATCCTGGTGTCGACTTACCCTCTCTCTGAACTTGCTGGCCGTGATAACTAACCGATGATGAAACCGAACTAGGCGATAAGCTAAATTAACCAAGAAATAAGGTGATATGACTAACCAGTAATAGGACCTTGTTAGCCCTGAAGATAACTTACCTAAGAATTAAGGTGACATAACTAACCAATAATGGAACCTAACTGCTAAAAAGGCCTCACTAAGCAATAATGTAACTGATCGACAAGAAATGAACCAAGGGAAATAACCCAAACGGGCTAATGGCATAAAAATAGATAATTCAGGTAGGTGGTGATTTAGTGAATGGTATAGGCATGAAATTTTTAATGAATTAATATTTACCACTTAGTTGGTAATGAAAACAAAAATCTCGCAGAGAACAAAGTTTATATATTTCTGTTAAGCAGATGTGGTTGAGTGGTTAAAAAACATTCGCTTTGCAACAATGTGGTTTTGGGTTCAATCCCACCTTGGGTAAGCATTTTGTGCTATAGCCTCCTTACTATAACCCGGCTTATGCGTTGTTAGTGAATTATGTTGACAGAAACTCAAAGAAGCCTGTCGTATATATTTTATGTATGCATTTGTGCGCGTGTGTGTGTGCGCGCGCGAGCGTATCATTGTGTTTATCTCCTACCTTGTCCCCACTGCTTGACAACCGGTGTTAGATTGTTTACGTCTCTGTAATCTAACCTCTGTAACCATTAGTGGCTGTGTGGTAAGTAGCTTGCTAACCAGCCACATGGTTCCGGGTTCAGTCCCACTGCGCGGCACCTTGGGCAAGTGTCTTCTACTATAGCGTCGGGCCGACCAAAGCCTTGTGAGTGGATTTGGTAGACGGAAACTGAAAGAAGCAGTCGTATATATGTATATATATTTATGTGTGTGTGTTTGTCCCCCTACATCGCTTGACAAACGATGCTGGTGTGTTTACGTCCCCGTAACTTAGAGTTGCTCTAAAGTTAAACAATAGCAACAACAGCAACGAAGCACAACACGCGATCAACGAAGGAGCCTGTAAGGGGCTGCTTGACCTCCTAGAACGGAGGTTCCCAAATCGTGCGCCGCAAGATGTAATTAGATGCGCCTCGTAAAAGAATGTATTTCAAAATATTAAATATACAAACCAAAATTCATTAGAATGTTCATATATAATGGCCAAAGTGCGTAACTGGTACTTATTTAATCGACCCCGAAAGGATGAAAAGCAAGGTCGATCTCGGTGGAATTTGAACTCAGAACGTAGCGGCAGACGAAATACCGCTAAGCATTTCGCCCGGCATGCTAACGTTTCTGCCATCTCGCCGCCTTAAAAAAAACTAAATACTAAGTTCTAAACTAAGAATGAGAGGTGGTTGTGTCATTCAGTTCATTTAGGCTAATTATGGTATGACACTGTTATTCAAATTTTGAATCTGAAATTTCATAAAGATAAGAACTAAATTAGCATCAATCTATCTTCGAAATTGACGTCTTATGGACATATTCAGTGCACGCCTACGTTCCAGTTTATTTCGGTCGTAGCCTCGGCAGTTTTTATTTTAATTCAAAATGTGAAAAATAAACTATTGGACTAAAATATACGATGTTGAGCTAAAAACGTCCTCACGTATTTCAATTTTTTCATTCATTTAGTGGCGAGAATTTCCATCTTTTCAATTAATTTTGAAAGACTCCTCAAAAGAGTCCGATAATATGTGACACCCTGCCTCTTTTCACAGCTCACTGGTCGCTTGTCTGAGTCTCAGTTTCATTCTGTTAGTAATCTGTGCTATTTGTGTGAGACAATTCATATTAACAGACTAAATTACCCATAAAATGGATGATTTTATTAAGAGGAAAAATAACCGTGACGATTATGAATCTGAAAGTTAGCTTTCGTCAAAAACAACTAAGCGTAGTGATAATAACGCGAAAGCTCGACCCAATTGTAAATATTGCAATAGCTATTTAAAGTTTGGGTTTCATTGGACTGGCAACGAGGATTAACCTCTAACGAAGGCATGTTGCCTAGCAAGTTGAAAAGACATTTTACAACTAACGCTCTCACATCTTCAATGTAAAGATCTGAATTATTTCCAAAGACTGCTAGAACAGAAATATAAACAAAGAAACTATTATGTCCAATAGGACAAATTTTATATTATTTACTCTTGATTATTTTCTTATAAAATAAAGGATGAACGCTTCTGAAAAGTCCCAAGTTATGTACAAAGTGTGCCAAAATATTTTGACTTCTTATAAGTGCGCCGTGACTGAAAAAAAACCTTTGGGAACCACTGTCCTAGAATAAGGGGGCCAATCCCTCTCGAAACTTATCCAATTACCTAAAACAAAACTACAGTGAACAATGTGGTCTGATATTTAAAAGTGTTGGATTTATCACTATTGGAACGCTTTGGTCATATTTATACTTGATTATAGTTGACCAAGGGACGAACAATAATTACCACAGCACATGGTCACAATACTTGGACAACACAGCTATGAATTGTCTTGGCAACGTCTGGGTTCATTACAATTAATCAATAGGGCACTTGGTGGAAGATCTTAGTATGTTCAATGACTATGAGGAATGGTGGGAAATAAGCATTTCGCCCCCTTGTATTTCATTAGAGAGTGAAGAACAAATATAGAAAATTATTGTTAATTTGGCTATAAACCAGACATTTGTAGTACAAGCCAGATATGCCAGATATTTATGCTACCCGACTGTAATGAGCATCGTAGAGATACCGCTGAAAGCACTCTACTGGGATGCTGGATTAGCGATCTCCTTATCTTTAATCTCATCAAGCGAGCATATAACTGTCAGAAAACATACTCTCTTAGTTATATCTAATCCTAAATAACAACGTGGGACGATCGCTTCAGATGTGTGTAACGATTGCATTTATTTTTAAATTCAGAGCCAGTTTATCGGCCAACATGTATCTGTCTATATTTAAATAACTTTCTACGCTATTCTCTGTTTTTTTATGGATTCCATTCCAGACAGGTTTAAAGACTAGATCATGTCTCTCGGGTAAAGACTATCTTGATACCGTCCAAAGTTACCTATAATCGAACGCTGTTAACTACGTTTCTCTTAAATGTGTTGTTTGGTTATGTATGTGTATGTGTATGTGTGTGTGTGTGTGTGTGTGTGTGTGTGTGTGTGTGTGTACTGGCTGTTCTGACTAAACTAGACAGATTGCATAAAAAGCAAAAACACAGTATCCCATCCCATCCTAAAATAAAAATACTTTCAAAAATCAAAATCTATCAACAAGATTATGGCTGAGAGATAACAGTTTACTCAAAGTAGCTGCCTCTGCTTGCACCGCGGCCTCAAGAGAGCCCAGGAACCTGGCGCATACGTTCCTTAGTGTCCCTGAGAAGATCTTCGAAACCCCCTTGATGTTGGTGACAGAGTGGTTGGTGTCGTTCTCAACTGCGTCACAAACACAGTAATCCATGAGATTACAATCGAGGTAAATAGGGGATTGTGAAGGCGCATGGCTCAGTGGTTAGAGCGTCGAGCTTACGATCGTGAGGTTGTGAGCTCGAATCCCGGACCGGGCTGTGTGTTGTGTTCTTGAGCAAAGCACTTTATTTCACGTTGCTCCAGTTCACTCAGCTGTAGTTCTGTTTAAAAACGTGGGAATGAAATCCGGTTTTGCAGACGTAGTCAGTACCCCTGCTGTGACCCTTTCTGCTGACCACGATCTATTTCGCAGAATATTGAGCAGCAGTCACGATGACGGCATTTTGATACCCAGGACGAAACATCATGGTACAGGTAACTCTTTTCCGATTTTCAGATGATTTCCAGTCCTCCATATCAGCTATTTCAAAGGATAAACCTACAATCCAAGGATCGAGGTATAGGAAGAAAAAGTTAGCTTCAAGCAATCCGTAGTAAATATAAAGAAACAATTTTCGCAGACAATAGTGGTTTACTGAGACGGTAAGTTGTAGATTTTTTTCTTATCGAAATAAGATATATTGGAAAAAAAATTTTTTTTTTATATTTCACGGTAGGCAACCAGGGTTGCCGGGTATGCGAATAAGAATATGAGTGTTAAGGAATGGAGTAGATAATATCCGAGTAAAACCTCGGAAGTGGTAAATATTCGAGCGAAGTGTACAGCGCAGATTACGTTTCAAGCCAAGGATATTTTGATTAAATTAAGATATCTTTCATTTAATCAAGATACCCTTGGCCTGAAGAGTAGCCAGCGATGTACACCTCACTCAGATATTTAACATTTCCGAGATTTTATCTACTCCATTCCTTATCTCATATATGTGTGTGTGTATTTATGTATATATATGTAAATATATATATGTGTGCGTGTGTGTGTGTGTGTGTGTGCGTGGAGGCGCAATGGCCCAGTGGTTAGGGCAGCGGACTCGCGGTCGTAGGATCGCGGTTTCGATTCTCAGACCGGGCGTTGTGAGTGTTTATTGAGCGAAAACACTTAAAGTTCCACGAAGCTCCGGCAGGGGTGGTGGCGACCATTGCTGTACTTATTAACAACATCTGATAGCTTGGTCGGTCACGGTGATATATATATATATGCTTATATATGTATATATATATATATATATATATATATATACACGTGTGTGTGTATGCTTGTATGTATGCATGTATGTATATATATATACATTACATATATTTTAAATTTATATGTGTACGTGTATGCGTGCTTATGGGTTGGTGCGTGTTGCTTATACGTTAGATGAACATGTCGAATGTGAGATATGGTGTTGTTTAATTAGATGCATACTTATTCATCATCTTTTTGCCTCCACTACTGACATTTCTTCGTATTTCTAAGGGGAACATATTTCTCGTTACTCCATATTGCCAGGAATGAGTTCCACATGACCTGTTAATAATAGCTAGTGTCTTTATCTATGGGACGTTTATCTTTTATTTATGAGACTCAAGAACAGAATACGCTATTTTACATCATCTTAGTTCTTCACGTGGATACAGGGACTTATAAGTCAAATAGTACACATAGTAGTATTCAACGTTGATCTGGCGTCTGGCTAAGTCTCTGTCCACAGTTATTATCTATCAGAGATACATAATATTCATAAATGTGTGTATGTTAGTGTATATGTGTGTGCATGTATATATATCTATATATATATATATATATATATATATATATATATATACGAGCAAAACGCCGCCCGTCCAATGGACGGTGCTGAGTTGTCAAACATTTAAACCAAATTTTCTCAAAACAACTTGTCCGACCGTCCCATAGGCCTCCCCTTTGAGAAACACTGATTTAACCTAAAATTGAGACACCGTGCATTTTTCTCGCGTACACGTAGTATCGATCGCAACAGCTGATGTACTTGCGCGTACAAATGCACGTTCCCACGGTTTTATCGATCGCATTTTCACCTGGAATCAGTTTTTGTAAGTTTTGCAAGACTTATACACGCCCTGATACCGTCGGTATCTACATATCAAATTTGAGCACAATCAGATGGCGGATGCCCGAGATTCTAGAAGACACACACACAGACAGACAGAACGAATTTTATATAATAGATACAGCTTCTTATATAAGGATTACCCCTTAACACGTGTATTTGAAAAGCTGTAAACAGCGAAAAGGCGAATGTGCTTAACACAAATCGAAAACTTCCTTCCGAAAGATTGGTGTCATTCTCAGTTTTATACATTTTTTATTTAAGAAAACCATTCTGCATACACACATATATGTGTGTATATGCGTGCGCGCGTGTGTATGTATGTACGTATGTATGTATGTATCATGTAAGTATGTATGTACTACTAATGCATAGCAACGAAATACTAATGTAGGTTTACTACGCTATTACTCTCTTCATCAACCAACTGACCGAACCCACAAATACCAATCAGCTGGGTATTGTCCAAACTCACTAGAACACAAATATATAATGGAGGAATCGTAATAGTTATTCCACTCTCGAGTGAATTCACCAAGAATACAGCACAACTATTTCTGAAGGAGAGAATTATCATTAATTAAATTGATATTCTCTTTGCTTTGATTTATTGCTTATGTCTCTATCATTTTATTTCCTTCAATTTCTAAAAGAATCTCAACTACAATTATACATACATACATACAGGCGCAGCTGTGACTGTGTGGTAGGAAGCGCGCTTTCCAACCACATTGTTCCGGGTTCAGTCCCACTGCGTGGCGCCTTGGGTGAGTGTCTTCTGCTATAGCCTCGGCCGACCAAAGCCTTGTGAGTGAATTTGGTAGACGGAAACTGAAAAGAAGCCCGTCGCATGTATATGTCTGTGTATATATATATGTGTGTGTGTGTGTGTGTGTGTGTATTCTAAATGTGACCGCGTGTGTACCGTTGGCGATTTTTTTCCTCCGTCTTCCCTCCTTTGGATTTTTCTTTTTCTCTGCTCGAAACGTTAAACCCTCCTTCTTTCCTGAGCGTCCAATGATACTATACTTGTTCCACATCCTCGCGTTGTGTTTTCTCTTTGTGTTTTCATGTTTGGATTAACTATATATATATATATATATATATATATATATATATATATATATATATATATATATATGGATGTTTACATAATCCTGTGCAAGGGTCTAGCGGTGAAGTAAGGGCGTTCGGTTCATAGTAGTAGGTTTCTGGGTATGATTTCCGGGTCGACTGGCGTATTGTTTCATTGAGCAAAGAATTTCATTTCATGCGCTTCAAGCGAATGAGACCCATCAAAGTCGAAAGACAGAGCAGCTAGGAAAGGGGAAAACTCTGATGTCTAATTCGTACTGTTTTGCTTCCATATTTAATCATAATCGAAGCTTCCGGAATAAACCTCGAGAATAAAGACTAAGCTGCATGTATAGATCGTTATTTTCACAAT
>NC_043009.1:60175277-60177777 GCF_006345805.1 Octopus sinensis
TAAACTGGTTATTTGATTTAAATTATTTGCATATATTCCAGTTATTTTCAATAAACTGAACCTTGAGTTGCAAGATAGATATATGTATTAAGCAACGCAGCTTTGGAACCACTCTTAAAGGCAGCATTTCGAATATTTACCAATTCCCGGATTCAACATTTCCAAGAACACAATAAATAAACATATCAAAATTCAGCATTTATATTGAAATTTTAGAAACTCTAAAAAATGGACTTCAACGTTCATTTCTAAGATTTTGATCAACTAAAATCAATATTGGCACTTTTCCATATCCCTTCCGGGGAAATTGACTCAGAAATTGTTGCGAAGACAACAAATGTTCAATTTAAATGTGAAGTCACTAAGATTACAATTTTTGAAATATTTTTATTTCGCAAATACTCTTATATCTAAAATGCAGTATTGATATTAAAGGTGTGTTTTTCTCCCACACAATATTTTCATGCATGGATACATTAAATTCTAAAGTAAGAAATACTTTAACAAATGAACTCCTACTAATTGCTGAGGTCTATTGTTGTCAAATTATACACGGAAATACAAACATCTAGCTAACAATATGTAATGCAAGTATGCATGTAATTGATTTCAGATAAATCATTTTCCTATTCTATTGTTAAAAACATACACATACAATACCAACAAGTGATGTACCATTGAGAGACTGTTCATTTTAAAACAGTTAAATATAAAGAATATAGCATATTATTAGAGATGGTTATTATTAGAAATTTATATATGAGTTTGATTTTTCCGATTCCATTTAAGAAGAATAATTTTATGCCAGTGAAACAAATGTCAAGATGGAAACCTTTTCTCCCTTTTCGTTCGTAGAGTCTAATGCCTTCCCTGTGTGGTGGTCACTAGTGTGATGCTTTCATTTTCTGGCAACGGTATTTTTTATGTTCCATAAGGCGGTGAGCTGGCAGAATCGTGAGCACGGCGGACGAAATGCGTAGCCGTATTTCGTCTGCCACAACGTTCTGAGTTCAAATTCCTCCGAGGTCAACTTTGCCTTTCATCCTTTCGGGGTCGATTAAATAAGTACCAGTTACGCACTTGGGGTCGATATAATCGAATTAATCCGTTTGTGTGTCCTTGTTTGTCCTCTCTGTGTTTAGCCCCTTGTAGGTAGTAAAGAAATAGGTATTTCGTCTGCCGCTACGTTCTGAGTTCAAATTCTGCTGTGGTCGACTTTGCCTTTCATTCTTTCGAGGTCGATTAAATAAGTACTAGTTACGCACTGGGGTCTATATAATCGACTTAATCCGTTTGTCTGTCCTTGTTTTTCCTCTCTGTGTTTAGCCCATTGTGGGTAGTAAAGAAATAGGTATTTCGTCTGCCACTACGTTCTGAGTTCAAATTCTGCCGAGGTCAACTTTGCCTTTCATCCTTTCGGGGTCGATAAATTAAGTACCAGTTACGCACTGGGGGTCGATATAATCGACTTAATCCGTTTGTCTGTCCTTGTTTGTCCTCTCTGTGTTTAGCCCATTGTGGGTAGTAAAGAAATAGGTATTTTTTATGTTCCTTCAGATGTTTTGTTATATTTTCCGTGTATTATTGCTACAATTTTTATTATTTTAATTTTTGGTGGCTTGTTTATTACAAATCTGTGTATATTTGCTATCGAGTGAAAAGCTGTAATTTTATTTCTTACATCTTTTCACCCCATACTTCATATGCTTCTTTTAAAACACATGTAAGTTTCGGATATAATGATGCTGTTTAGTATACTTGTAACATTTCAAGGTAGTTTTCATTGATCCAGAGTTTTCTTTCAATTTTTTTTTTTTTTTTGAACGGATACATTAAGACAGAACTATTTTATTTCTATTTGAACTTGCTCTTGTTGTTCTTGCGTGAACGTGTTGGCGTCTACGGACGCCTTACAAAACTTTACAGTAAAATTGGATTCTATATCAAATAAAATTAATGGATGATACACCTCTTAAGAGCATTTTTAACGGGGGAAACCTCTTGAAGACGCTGGACAGCTAATTCTATGCTGGTCTATCATTTATTTGAAAATTTTATTTTTCAGTTTTTCTTTATATCTAAATCAAAATGGCTTCCCAACAGAGAAACACTGCCTTACAAAGCTAAAAGTGAACGTGTCGATACAGAGGGGGGAAAAACATTAAAACAGAATAGGTTGAATTTGCCCGTGAATTGTATTCATAAGTTGTAGACACAGAAAATAATATTTTAATGTTTTAAAATATCAATTTCAACAATTTGAGTGATGATATTAAAAGAACCACACAGACACACACGAACACACACACGCGCGCGCGCACAGACGCACACCACACACACACATTCACGGATGTAGGTGCAAACTTGGCTGTGAGGTAAGAAGCTTGCTTCCCAACCACATAGTTCCGGGTTCAGTCCCACTGCATGAAACCACGGACAAGTGTTTTCTACAATAGTCCCGAGGCCGACCAGCCTTGTTAGTGAATTTGGTAGACGAAAA
>NC_043009.1:60182777-60187777 GCF_006345805.1 Octopus sinensis
GAAATATATGTATATATATATACACAGACATATACACACACACACACACACCACACACACACACACACACATATATATATATATATAATATATATATATATATATATATATATATAACATTTAATATATATATATATATATATATATAAATATATGCATATATACACACTCACATACACACTCACGTATGCACACAAGCACACGCAAACACGCACGTACACAAGTAATTCCTCAAGGAGCTTATCATCAAACTCAACTGGACGTCCTGTTCGATCTTCATCTTCAAGGCTGAAATCTCCACTCCTGTATTTTGCAAACCATCTTCTGCAAGTTCTTTCATTCAAGCATTCTTTCCCATAAACTGAGTGTATGTTTCGAGTCGCTTCAGCCGCAGAGTTTCCTTTTTTGTACTCATAAAGCATTTTGTACCTTTAATGCTCTTTGGATACTTCCATGTTAGAAAGGGTTTTAATCAAATAAAGATTAATTCTATTATTCTGTAAAATATTATTTAATTAGTTTAAGTACTCTCTTTCTACTCTTTTACTTGTTTCAGTCATTTGACTGTAGCCATGCTGGAGCACCGCCTTTAGTCGAGCAAATCGACTTCAGGACTTATTCTATCGGTCTTTTTTGCCGAATTGCTAAGTTACGGGGACGTAAAACCACCAGCATCTGTTATCAAGCGATGTTGGGGGAGACAAACACAGACACACAAATATATACACACACATACATATGTATGTATACATATATACGACGAGCTTCTTTCAGTTTCCGTCTACCAAATCCACTCACAAGGCTTTGGTCGGCCCCAGGCTATAGCAGAAGACACTTGCCCAAGGTGCCACGCAGTGGGACTGTACCTGGAACCATATGGTTCGTAAGCAAGCTACTTATCACACAGCCACAAATGCATAAAAATATTTTTTTTAATTCCATTAGACATTCAGAAATATTATCAAATTTCATTCAATTTTAAAATAGGTAAAATCGGACTGAACTTATGAGATGACCTGATAAAGGGTGTGTTAACCACTCTTCCTATTCTTCTACTGTACAATTTGTAAGTCTCATCATTTGGTATAATAGATTTATTTTTATTTTGGAGAAGATATGCATGGAAAAAGGTCATCTTACCTTTCTTGTGCGCATACAGCCTATTTGCTAACACACTAACACTTACATTGCTACATGCGAGATTACGTAAGCATTAGCGTGTCGGCAAACGGCTAAATGAACAAAACTATGGACACAAGTAATTGCCTACAAACATGCTTTCTATATTAAATAAGCTGTATCCGCTAATTCTTCTAAAGCTTCAGCAGCTGGATAATCAAGCAGTGAGTTCTATTAAGAGATGACTATAAAATTGTGATTCGTTGGTTTTAAGAAGCTGCTGTGATGTTTTGAATATTTGGTTATTAACGAGGAGAAACCATTTGGCTTTAACATCGACGTTTCTTTCAAAGAATTTATTTCTCATAATGAGCCTTTTTATGGCTTATTGAAAGGAGGAAGAGCAGCGTTTGTGACCTTTTGCATGGCTTTGGAGACGGAATGAGGCAAAAAGGGACGAAGTTTTCCTTACAACTGTAAGGGGAAAGGATCTTTTCTTCCACATTTTTGTACTTCCGTAAACAAAACTTGAAAGATATAATTTCATAGAATAAAATATCTAAATTGTCTTTAAATATGAAAATAAGAAAGACAAGTTAACACAAGCAAATGGATATTTCCTTATAATTAAACTATAAGCTATACTCAATAAACAAATAATTGACAGAGATAAGTTTCCCGCTTAATTCAATGATTCCATTAAAACACAGCCACACAAAATTGCAAATTGGAACATGCAGCTACGAAGAAATCAAATTTTAAAGAAACATTATGCCAGAGAAACGAATGATAAATCTCAAGAAAAGGGGTCAGAGTGTAAGAGATAGAAAAGCGTGAATCTTACACACCAAAGTTTGCATGAAACCGACAAGTTGACAACATAATTTTGAACACTTAGTTAGAAGTCGACAAATCTATATGAGCCATATAGGACCATGAATTCTTACGTAAATATGACGTCGCCATATTCATTTATTCTCATGCGAATTTATAACTTTCAGTATAACGAGCTTGTCGCATAAAGCAGCAGTATAAGCCTATTATGTGTTTAGTAGCTTTTACTGAAATGTCAACGAATGTATTTAGGAAAAGAGGACATTAAAACTAACTGAAATACGAGAATATTCTACAGTGTATAAAAACTTTACACCCATTGGAATATATGTGTGTGTATTTGAGTCTGTGTGTGGCAGTGTATGAGTTATAATTTTAAATTTTTATATTATATTATCTATATTAATAAAAGCGAAATTCTGTCTGTCTGGAATCCTTGTATCTCAGTCTACATATGCTGTACATAGACATATTATTCCTTTTTGGAATCAGGATGATCTCAGGATTGAAACACTGCCCTCCATTTGGTTCTTGAACATCCAGCATTGGGTTGCTATTTCTAGCAGGTAAAGCGACCGTGAGAGGTACAAGAGTTACCTCCCTTAGCTTTAAGTTTTACTGAGTTTACTGAGGAATTTAGTGGATCTTTTATCTTTTTCAGTAATTACACTGCGACCACACTGGGACATCGCCTTGAAGAATTTCAATCGAATAAATTGATACCACTTCTTTCTTTTTTATGCCTGGCACTTTATTGACCTCTTTTACCGAACCGCTAAGTTACGTGAACGTAAACATAGTAACACCGGTCATCAAGCGGGGGACAAACATAGACACAATGTCACAATACATATATACATCCATAAAAATAATAAAAATATATAAATATATAAATTTGTCATGTCATTAAAAATGATTATTGAGCACATGGATAAAGCGGGCTTGTTTTTGGCCCTAGTATTACTCACTGAGGAGAACAAAGTGACCATTCACAAAGTTCAAAATCACTGTAATATGGGTATGTTCGATTCCATTGTCGATTCTTATCGTCTGTGGTACATGGTCTTAAAATTTCACTGCCCATTCCCTCGATTTCGCCCTAATGTACAAGTGAAAACTATGGTTTTAAGTCGTTTTGACTGCTATCTTTAGCATACTTTGCTACAAGTAGTACTCTTCATTGTAAATACACACACATACACACACACACACACACACATACACACACACATACATACATATATATATATATGTTCAAAATGTAACCAGATGTGAATCGTTGGTGATTTTCTTCCTCTGTCTTCCCTTCTATTGGACTTTCCTCGGTTTCCGAAGAAGAGCATCTGCTCGAAACGTTAAACCATCTTTCTTTCCTTCCCTGAACGTCTTCTAATACATTACATGTACCATATCCTTGCGTTGTT
The DNA here is from genome assembly GCF_006345805.1 of Octopus sinensis. Classification (NCBI taxonomy): domain Eukaryota; kingdom Metazoa; phylum Mollusca; class Cephalopoda; order Octopoda; family Octopodidae; genus Octopus; species Octopus sinensis. The sequence continues at coordinate 60,186,155 of NC_043009.1, forward strand.
GTGTTTTTTATGTTTGTTCTTTTTTTGGATTTACTATATATCTTCTATTTAAAAATTTAAAAGAATTCTAAAAGTATTTCATTTCAACCGAATTTAAAGTAATACCATATTGATAGGGTACCAATAAATGCTTCATTATTATCGCTGTCTTGGGTTTGGGGTCGCAGGTCCAATTAGCCCTCCGCGGGAGCTAGCTCCCTCCGCAGGAGCTAGTATATATGTATATATGCAATATTGTATAAAATGAATATGCATACCTCATATGAATATATAAATGAGTATGTGTGTGTGTATATATATATATATGTGTGTCTGTGTGTGTGTGTGTGTGTATGTATATATACGTATGTATATACATATATGTATACATGTGTTTTTGTTAGGGATGCGTGTTTTCAGACAAATAGTTTGACGTCATACCGCAATTAGTTTAGAATGAAAGGTTTAAATGTGTCCTTACAATCAACCAATCAGTATAGATTTCTGACCAAATGTTAATGTGGACATGCACAGTATGTGTGTGTATGTGTGTGTATGTGTGTCTCTGTGTGTGTGTATGTGTGTGTATGTGTGTCTCTGTGTGTGTGTCTGTGTGTGTATGTGTGTCTCTGTGTGTGTGTGTCTGTGTGTGTATGTGTGTGTAATAGCCCATGAATTCAGTGATCTGCATTCTCTATGAATTTCGTAAAAGCAACAACACGACACATTATGCAAGATAATTTCAAGCAGATTGAAAAAGTGTAAATGGGTATCTCGTGAGCTGTCCCCTAAAATTAAAGCAGCCCAAAATAACGAGAAAATCATTAGGCTGTGAAGTTCTACCTCGTCCTCCCTATTCACATAATATAACACCATCAGATTTTCTCTTATGCAAAACACTTTAACACTCTACTATATGAAAAACGTGGAGGCGCGTGGCTTAGTGGTTAGGGTGTCAGCATCATGATCATAAGATTGTGATTTCGATTCCTGGACCGGGCGACGCGTTGTGTTCTTGAGCAAAACACTTCATTTCACGTTGCTCCACTCCACTCAGCTGGCAAAAAGGAGTAACGCTGCGATGGACTGGCGTCCCATCCAGCTGGGAACACTTACGCCATAGAAACCGGGAAACCGGGCCCTTGAGCCTGGCTAGGCTTTAAAAGGGTGCATTTATTTTTTTTATAGGAAAAACATTCTGAAGCATGCTTTCATAAGAACATGATTTTGTTTGTTTTGTTTTGTTGGTTTGGTTGGTTATTTGTTTGTTTTTAATACCCAAGTAAGCAGAAAGCTGGTTTCGAGGTGGGGGGAAATGCTACTGTTAACGATTGCGATATATATACGATATGTTTTACGCTGATAGTTTTCTTTTGAGTGAAAATTCTGCCGAGGTCGACTTTGCCTTTCATCTCTTCATGGCCTATAAAATAAGTACCAATTGAGCAGTGAATTCGATATAATCGACTTACCCACTCCCTTAAAATTTCAGACCTTGTGCCTGCTGTGAGAAAGGATTATTAAATACAAATCCATATGTAAAAATACATACATGTAGTGGATGACAAAATCGCTGGGATGGTTGAAATACTTAGTCGCCTAGCTTTACGCCTCCATCTGAAGTCACGCCTTGGTCGACTTTGT
>NC_043009.1:60202777-60215277 GCF_006345805.1 Octopus sinensis
GTGTGAGGGAGAGAGAGCAGTGTCTCATAATTGAATATTGTTTCACCTGGTGGCGGGGTTGAATTTGCCGCCACCCCAGTCGCTCCACCCATGCAACCCCGAAAAACTCAATATACATCAAAAATCCTTAAATGGAAAAGGGAAAAACTACATATAGACAAAAATATCTAAAATAAAAAATAGGGCACCATATTTGCCTCTGGATGAAAATATTAAACACAACATTCTATTTGGTTATTGTTCTTACTTTTCCGTTTGGAGAATCTTCAATAACACAGTCTAAATTTATTCCATTTATCAAATGTTTGTTCTATAAACAGCATGGAACGATTCTCAAGGTACTCAAAGTTGGTCTCGAGTAATCTTTATATATAAAATTGAAGTTGTGTGTGTGAGACTCTGTCTCCTCCGATTTAGATTCCTAACTACTCCCACATTTTGGGGTGCAGTTTAACCAAAAGCGGGTATCTTATAGTCGTCATTCATATCGAGCCCTTCTGGGTATTAGCGCGCGTCTACGATGTGTCTACGATTTTTTAAAAAATTACCATCATTTTTCCGCATTTTTAATGATTTTTGCTCGGTTTTATAAGGGAAGTAACTATCTAAAAATGCTTATATAGTTATTTCCCTTACAAATCCGAGCAACGCCGGGCGATACTGCTAGTTCTTTACCAAAATTTTATTTACAAAGCTCGTCTCACGGCTGGCAGCGTTAATAGCAATTGTTAAAAACATCTGCAGTTGAACTACAATATTTGGGACCGAATTCCCCTGATTATTCTTCTATTCTTACAATAAAATTTCCTTCTGCGTATCTGTTTCGTTGAGCGTATCAGCAACAGCATTAAAATGCTGACGTTTGTTTCTCTCTGTGAAGAAATCCTCCCTATCAATGTCATCAGAGTCGTGATCTAGTCGTCACTCATATTTATCGTCCAAAACATTAGATGGAGTAAGGAAAATATTTGTCACGGTAAGTTCAAACAGCTGCCGAAAAGATTTTTCTCGAATTACTCTGTTCAACGAGGAAGAAAAATTATTCAGTTTTGCTTTGCAATCAGCCTATCCTTCAACGTCAGTCTTCTTATTAATTCCTTCTTGATAACTCTGTAAGACCACATTCTCTTCTACAAGGAGTTCAATTTCATGACACGTGTACCCTTAACTATGTTAAGGGTACACGTGTCTGTGGAGTGTTCAGCCACTTACACGTTAATTTCACGAGCAGGCTGTTCCGTTGATTCGGATCAACCGGAACCCTCGTCGTCGTAACCGACGGAGTGCTGCCCTTAAAAAAATCCCTTGAAGCTAACGAACTCTTTAAAGTTCAATAATCAATTTAATTTAATGCTGATTCGAATTCTGAATGTGTTTCAACTTCAGTTGTTGTATAAACATACTACTACTACTACTACTACTACCACCACCACCACTACCACCACCACTAAATATAGAACAAGTTATTTCATTAGTACCGCTTCACTCATTTTTTACACACATTCCCCATCTACTTTGTTTTGCTTTTTCCAGTTTTCTTTTTAAATAGCATCAGATTAATAGAAGCATAAAATATTTATTAACCTAATAATTAATTAATTTCTTGGATATTTTGTTAAGAAAGAGTTATTTATGGGGTATTTCCATTTTTATCAAAATAAATTTTATACACGCATGCTATTATTAATTAGATACAATTAAGCTCTTAATATGTATGAGGGTCAATAAGGTCATCTTCAAAGGGTGTAAACTTTATATCTGACGGCACTAATCTGTGTTTTTGCCGAAAATATTGCTTGGTGTCTTGTACTGTTATACTGTCCCTCTAATAAACCAAAAATGCTTCCTCAAAATAAGCGATCCAGGTTGCACCGCCTCGCATCCTTTCAACTATTCCATGTGTATAGAAAAATGTGTGTTTGTCTGTTTGTACGTTTACATACTCATTTTGCAAGATTCTTGAAGTGAATTTGTGTGTTGAAACATATATTGTTGTATTTGGGGATGGTCATGTTGCCAGTTTAGCCAATGAAAACACATGCGCTATATATTTGCTGTTCACTTGCTTCAACTTTATTTTATATTAATTGTATTTCGGCCAGAGTTCTTTCGTCACACTTCTGTGATCTTACCAGTAATCTTTTGCTTTCTTCTTTCTCTTTTTTTGTGTGTGTTTCTCTCCTTACTAACGATCTGCCATTTTGTATTCCTGTTGTATGTGTCTTTATTTGCGCATGCGTATATCCCTGTGTGTCTTTATTTGCGCATGCGTATATCCTTGTGTGTGTCTGTGTTTAGTAAGTGTGAGTGGGGAATGTATATGGTACGTGCATTGTCATTCTCCTGTTTATACACGTCCAATTTAGGGATAGGAATGGGATTTGCCTACTCTATAGGAGCAAGTCATGGAATACCATTGAAAGGACTAAGAAGAAAATAAGGAAGACCAACTCATGGTATGATAGCCACAAATACCAGAGTGTCATGAGGCTGTATTCATTAGTGGTACGCATTATTTTCACGAATTGTTTTCTTATAGTAACTTTAGAGACAAAATACAATATTCGATTCACAGTAACTAATTATTTCAAGTGTAAAAATAGACCAAGAACTATCCGTTGGTGTAATCCCGTATGTAGTCTAAATGTCTACATCCATATTGCGAGAGATATCTTAAATTTAGTTGCCTTACATTTTCCGATATATCATAAGATCATAAAATTATAAATAGCAACATTGAAATACGATTAAGCTAAACGAGTCATGTTGTAAAATCCAGCAAATTCCATTTATTTTACAATCCCTTTCATGTATCGATATCATTCAACAGATAATTTGAGGTGATTGCCAATCAAGTATTAATTTGGGGATATTTCCAATCAGAAAACAGCACCAGCCCACGACAGTTCATCGTGGTCAGGAGACCTCCTTACATTCTAGAAGTACAGTGATGTAACTTCACGACAGCAAGCTGCAAATATATATATCATCACATGATACACATAGACCAATGAGAACGATGCTTACCAACGACGAAGAGGGATTTGTCTTTCAAGCAGTATGTGTCTAAATTATAATTTACAGCGACCATCTGAAAGATTAGACGTGTGTGATTAACGCTAACATAAAAAAAAAACTGCTCAGCAAATTATATACGTGTGTGTGTATGTGTGAGCGTGATTTTGCGCGTGTGTGTGAGTGTGAGTGTGTGTGTGCATTTGTGTGTGCGGGTGCGTGTATGGACCTTTTGAGGTGTTCAGAGACATTCACATACACACTTAGGTATGCACACACACAATACATACATACATACATGCATACATACATGCATACATACATACATGCATACATACATACATACATACATACATACGTACATACATACATACATACATACATGCATACATACATGCATACATACATACATACATACATACATACATACATACATACATACATTCATACATACATACATACATACATACATACATACATACATACATACATATATACATTCTCACACTCGAAGCGGACAAGACATACTTTCTGACATGCATGTATATATACATATATATGTAGGTATGTACATATATGTATGTATATATGCATATATTTATATATTGTTTATATTATTATATATACATATATGTATGTATGTATATGTATGTATGTATGTATGTATGTATTTATGCATGTATATGTGTATGCATGCATGTACGCATATATGTATGTATTTATGCATGCATATGTGTATGCGTGCATGCATGCATGTATGTATGTATGTATGTATGTATGTATGTATGTATGTATGCATGCATGTATGTATGTATGTATGTATGTATGTATGTATGTATGTATGCATGCATATATGTATGTATGTATGCATGTATGTATGTATGTATGTATGTATGTACGTACGTATGTATGTATGTATGTATGTATGTATGTATGTATGTATGTATGTATGTATGTGTGTATGTATGCATGTATACAAACTTGTCGCTAGTGGCGCGGTTACCAATGGAGTAACATCCGCTGGTAATGTACGTAAACATCATATTACAGCATCACCAAGTATCATAAAACTCACTGGATGAAGAGGGATGCTTACCATGAGATATTATTAGGCAACATGTACAGCAGCGATACATCCTAGTTATATTATAAAATTGCTTTCTGTAATTAGATATTTTTTTGTTCCATGTAGTAACGAGCCTTCTGGTGAATATCATGGCTGACACCCTCTTTAATCAACGCTGTTTATTGTAACAAAGACTCTATTTTCTGTGATAGCCTTCAGTATTCTTTATTACATTATCCGACAACAAGAGTGTATGTGTTCATTATGTGTTCTAATGTTAAATTCAATTATCTCTGCTTTTGCGTTGGATGCCGTAGACATGTTTCTGTTGTTGTTATTGTTTTTGCTATTGTAATTCTTATAGTACTGGTCACCTCTCATTCCTTAACATTCTAAAAATCAATACATTCTTTTTCCTCTAATGATGAACGAGTAACGTATTTAAAATAACGAATGAATACTGTGTTAAAACTGTACGTAAGGATGATAGATGGTAGAATTGGTAGAACAGCTTATGAAATACGCCGAGGTGTTCTCTTATGTTCCTTTAGGTTCAAAGTTCAAATCTGAGCAATTTCTACTTAGCCGCAACGACGCCATCAGGAGTTGATGGCGCAAATACGGAAGGAAGGAAAAAAGAACTGTTCCTTACTAATTTGATTTGTACCAATATTTCAATCTAAGTAATCATATATACTGCAGCTTTATCATCAAAGATGTCAAACTGTAACTATGCTGTGTTTTTTTTGTTTGTTTTTTTGTTTTGTTTTTATTTTTTGGTTTTTTGTGGGGGGAGAGGGTCTTTTTTGATACAGTATATTTAGTAAGGTGTGATCTGAAGGAGATATGGTTGCTATTTTTAACAAGTTCCTATGACTGTCTAAAGGCTTCTTCTTTGGCTGGCTGCCGTTGCTGTAGGAGACACCGCTGTCTTCTATTATAATTGCTTTCACTCTACAAACTGAGCTTTTATACTTGCATGCTGTTTCATTGTAACCATTTAAAAGTAAATAAAATTAACTCTAGATGAATGACAGGCAAAGATAAACGTCAGGTTCTGTAATTAAATACCAGTTATTTTTGTCCGATGCCTTAACGATCCTGTCAATCCATCGCTCACATCGGGATCGAAACCGAACTAGTCGTGGATAAAGATTGTAACAACGAAACATGTTACTACAGTCAGTTACCTTGTTTACCACAACAGCCTCTCCTTAAAATCGTGGTTTCAAATTTTGGCACGAGGCCGGCAATTTCGAGAGAGAGGGTATAAGTCGATTACATTCGACCCAGTATTCAACTGGTACTTAGGTTATCGACCCCAAATGGATGAAAGGCAAAGTCGACCTCGGCGAAATTTTAGCTCAGAACGTAAAGACGGACGAAATGCCGCTAAGCACGTTACAACAGCCAGTTACCTTATTTCACACACCAGCTTCTCCTTAAAATATTCATTGACTAAATAATTAACGTAGGCTCGAATTTAACTCTGTCATTCAACCTCACAAGAGATTTATGAATCAGAGAATTAGAATTTATGAATCAGAGAATAAGAGAACATTCTCACTTACAGCAAGATTAATATCTCACGAGAAAAGTTTTGGCCGCTTCTTGCTTTCACTGAGCGACAAAATAAACAGATAGAGAGTTAATTTAATACGTGCACGTTGAACTATTGAATGTATATGCATAATTTTACTCTAATTATTAAGATTAAATTTAAAAGAATCTTTGATAATACTGGCGTATAATTCATGTAATCAGAGACTTGCTTAGTGTATTTGTATATTGAAGATACATGATTAACATAGTGTTAAATTTCACCACGTATCGCCGTTAGCACAGAAATTGTGAATGTCCCAGTATTTCGATAGCTTAGATCAACAGAAGACAGTATAGCCATATCAATGTGTGTGTACATAAGTGTGTGTGTGTGTGTGTGTGTGTGTGTGTGTGTGTGTGTGTGTGTGTGTGTGTGTGTGTCAATGTGTGCGTGCGTGTGCATTCAAGCCACGATAGATAAGTTCAGCTGATATATATATGTATATATATAATACTCATTCTTATTCAATATTTTTATTTCTTTTTTGTACATTCAAGCATATATATATGTGAGTGTGTATGTAAATACATTAAATACATACATATGCATGTATATACATACATACATACATACATACATACATACATACATACATACATACATACATACATACATACATATATACATAAATGTACTTATACATATACACATATCGGATTGAACCCACATAGCTCTAAGCATATTATTGTCGCAATTAATTCGTGTAATTAGCGGCACCAATAGCAAGATAAAGTTGACAACGTTTTCATTGTCCTCCATTACTGTGTTCAACGCCTACACAAAAGAAACCCTTCCAGCGACCAACCGATGTCTTATGATTTACTGGTCATCAGTGTATTGGATGGACTTTTGTGATTCGGATAGGATTACACTTATTATCAGTATCGATTCATGAAACCTAAATCTGTTTCTGATATACCTGATTTCTTTTTATGCTGTGTTGTTTCTTGTGGCTATATAATCTAAGACATTTACTCCATAACTGCTTGTTTTCTGATTCACTCCTACTGCACGCCAACTAGCGAAACTCTGTTCGGCTGTAATCTTTGGACTGTGAAAGCACTGCAAGCGAAATTTGATAAACGAAAACGATATCGAAGCACTTCTGAGAGGTTATTCTTGCTCTAAGGTGGTACACTTAATCCGCTACCCGATTTAGCACTACTGTCTGGTTCTTGGATACCTTTAGAGGAGTACATGGGGCTGCCTGCTGACAGGTGACGGTCGTTTAGAAAAAGCGCGGGCTAAAACTACGCGCCTTCGCTAGTCAGTTAAGGTGAGACAGTGTCACGTGACAACTTGCTGGGGCTGCCTGCTGGAGCCTATGCGGCAGGTATTTAAAGGGAAAAATTTAAGACAGTCAGTCACCGGCTGACACTCGCTGACAATACATCGAAGAGGCCAGAGAACAGAAGAAAGAAGACATGCACCCAACACCAGAGCTGAAGACACCTCCGAATGGGGGGGGCCGCCACGTCAAAACGGTAGAGGAGTAAGGGCCGAAACCGGACGTGGTTCCCCCTGATGATGTCTTGAGCTAACTGGATCCTATAAAGGAGCTGTTGTTGTAGCAGACCACGAAACACGGTTGTAAATCCCCCTAGTCATGTTTTAAATTTGAAGCTAACTTCCTTTTTCCCACCAATTTCTGATGTCTTGGAAACTGCTGTGTGGCCACCTTTCTTTCTCTGAATAATTCATTAAAATATTTTTAAATGCTTAACCAGCATAAGTAAACAGCTTCGTGGTTGCATCATATAGAACGCGTTGCTTCCATCATATTGACTTTCTACATGGCAACTGGTAAGAATGAACGTCTGTCTGCAAAGACAAGGACAAATCTTGCACAGATGATTGATGATATTTTATGATATTTTATGTGACTAAAATACATGATACATGATGTTGCCAATAGATTCGAGGATATTATAGTTACTACATTTCATGTATAGAGAGAGACAGACAGGTAGGTATATACAGACACAGTCAGATATTTTGACACAACATACATGCACATATATCTATTTTGTATGTGTGTTTGTATGTGTGTGTGTGTGTGTGTATAAATACATATATGTGTGTATCCACACACACGCACATATAGAGAGAGGGGGAGAGAGAGAGGGTGGAAGCGAGTGAAAGGGAAATTATAAGCATGTGTGTATATATGTATGTGTGTGTATATATATATATATACGAGCAAAACGCCCCACCGTCCAATGGATGGTGCTGAGTTGTCAAACATTTAAACCAAATTTCCTCAAAACAACTTGTCCGACCGTCCAATAGGCCTCCCCTTTGAGAAACACTGAATTAATCTAAATTTAAAACACCAGCAAAAGAAGAAATAAAGATAGATTTTTTTCTATTCCAAAGAAAAATGATTTCCCACGGCTTTATCGATCGCATTCTCACCTGGAATCGATTTTTGTAATTTTTTTCCACACTTATACTCGCCCTGATATCGTCGGTATCTACATGTCAAATTTGAGCGCAATCGGATGGAGAATTTTCTTGTTTTCAGATTTCCGACATTTTGCTTAAGACAATAAAGACACACACAAACACAAAACGGATTTTATATAAGAGGTATGTATATATATATATTCCTTATGTATACACTATGTGCGCGTGCGTAGCATGTGTGTCTGTGTCTTGTGTCTGTTCTAGAACGCCAAACTGTTTCTCTGATAGATTATTATTACTTTAAGCCAAGAAGTAGTGAAACATTCAGACAAATTAGAATGACTTCAGTTACAAAACACATATCAGTGTCATACAAAAGCAGACGTAAAGGCCGCCATTGAATAGAATTTTCTTGTTTTCAGATTTCCGCCATTTTGCTTAGGACAATAAATTAATGTTGTAAAACGAGAAACGCACAGGAAATACTAGAAGAATGAGAATTTCAATGAGTGAATCGTGAGCATAATAATGGAAACAAACTGTTTCTGTGAAACATAATTAAGAACGTCTTAACAAGATGGCAGTGGTTGACACGGTAGCGTGTCGAACACATGCCTTATAGTATTTAGTTACATAAAGAACAACCCGATAAATTTAATCAGGAGAAAACAGGCTGAAGTCTATTCTGGCAGAAAGTGAACAAGCAAATATTTAATTAGTTTCAAATCTCTGAATTGTTAGTTCATCTCCCCCAGAATCGATAGAATAAATCGGAGGCACATATTTAATTTTTATCGTCTATAGATCACCCGTTTCGCTTTTTTAAAATCTTCGATATTGTAGAAATGAATTTACTTCTTTTCTCTTTTTTTTTTTACAAATTATAAACGATTAGACGCAGGAATGGCTGTGTGGTAAGTAGCTTGCCTACCAACCACATGATTCTGAGGTCAGTTCCACTGCGTGACATCTTGGGCAAGCGTCTTCTACTATAGCCTCGGGCCGACCAAAGCCTCGTGAGTGGATTTGGTAGGCGGAAACTGAAAGAAGCCCGTCGTATATATGTATATGTATAAATATGTGTGTGTGTGTGTCTGTATTTGTCCCCGAAACATCATTTGACAACCGATGCTGGTGTGTTTACGTCCTCGTAACTTAGCGGTTTGGCAAAAGAGACCGATAGAATAAGTACTAGGCTTACAAAGAATAAGTCCTGGGGTCCATTTGCTCGACTAAAAGGCGGTGCTCCAGCATGGCCGCAGTCAAATGACTGAAACAAGTAAAAGAGTAAAAGAGATTGTATTGTAATAAATTATTACAAATTATTAATTATCGAGAACAGAACTAATTGATTTAGAGAAACCTTAAAGTGAAATTCTTTAATGGCTATAACTTACATGTACGAAACTATGGCTTCACAAACTGATGTCATATAATGATGATTTTGTATAATACATGATGAAACATAGATCTTACTTAAGCGATAATTGAAGAGACGGTTACGCAGACCACGAATCCACATAGCGAATTATTTTACATGGAATTTAATTAATAGTTGATTGTAATTATAATAATGAAATATAATTCGTTCCAACAAATGTTTTCCCGTTCGTAAACACGAAATCTGTTGTCAAAGCAGACTAGCGTTGGAGTCTTTATGTAGTCATTTGAACCGTTAGAAATAGCAGTCAAATTACCCTCATATAGCAAACATTACTGTTTTAAATTAGGAAGAAATTTACTGGATAATATAGTCCAAATCTTTATATATATAAGGGAAGTTGTGTGTCTGTCTCCTACGATTTAGATTCCTAACTACTCCCACATTTTGCGGTGCAGTTTAACCAAAAGCGGGTATCTTATAGTCGTGATTCATATCGAGCCCTTCTGGGTATTAGCACGCGTCTACGATGAGTCTACGATTTAAAAATAAATTTACCATCATTGTTTTCCATTTTAATGCATTTTTTCGCTATTATATAAGGGAAGTAACTCTCTAAAAATGTCTACGATGAGTCAACGATTTAAAAAAAAATTTACCATCGTTTTTTTTCCACTTTTAATGCATCTTTTTGCTATTTTTTGCTATAACTCTCTAAAAATGCTTATATAGTTATTTCCCTTACAAACCCGAGCAATGCCGGGCGATACTGCTAGTTATTCATAAAAATGTTGAGTGGTTATAACTAGATTGTCTTTAGCCAACGGTCTACTCTGTCAGAGTTGATCTGGGCTAAGTATCCTTATCATCAATGCGAGTTCCATTTTCCAAAATGGGAACTCCTCTGACCCTGCCAACCATCGTGCTATCGCAGTCAAAGAAGATCACTTACTAGACTTAAGTTCTTCGCTCCTTTCGCATCTGTTCTTGATTCTGGGTTGTCATTTCTGCTTCTCTCTAGTTCGATCCCTGATTCCTTGTAAGTTCCTTCCAGATTTCGCAGCACTGCGTCATATATTTCCCTGGAGTTAGGCCTTTTCCCAGGCATTGTAAGTTTTGAATTGTCATAGATGCGTCTGTAAATTTGCTTTTTTTTCTTCTATACAAATCCATTTTTACCTCTGGGAAGGCTGATCCATATTAGTCTGGCCACTATATTTTGGCCTCTCCCGTATGGGAAATCCTAGTAGGATCTCTGCTGGTGTAGCTCTCTAGATCAGTGAGGCATGCAAGTCATCACACTGCAACGGGGACTGGAATTAGTGATGGGGACAGTCAATAAGAAGAATCTTCTCCAACATTTGCAATCTCACTCTTTCGTTGTATCTTTCACAGTTAGATCTATTGGAGACACACTTCTATGAAAATCCCCATAGAGCTTTCACCCTTGATAAAGTTGGTGGAAGTAGAAATTTGGTTTTGACATCAGTAACGATTTGATAATTTCTGGCACATGAAACCTCTGGTAAAACTATTCGTCTGTCGGATCATTTTATCTCTTAACTCTTGAATATATGGCTTTGTGTTAGATTTAACTGTTTCAGTATATATTGATGGTGTTCTCTACGTGACCAAAAGGCGGCGAGCTGGCAGAAACGTTAGCAAGCCCGGGCGAAATGCTTAGCGGTATTTCGTCTGCCGCTACGTTCTGAGTTCAAATTCTGCCGAGGTTCACTTTGCCTTTCATCCTTTCGGGGTCGATTAAATAAGTACCAGTTACGCACTGGGGTCGATGTAATCGACTTAATCCGTTTGTCTGTCCTTGTTTGTCCTCTCTATGTTTAACCCCTTTTGGGTAGTAAAGAAATAGGAGCTCTCTACGTGACCAAGCCTCTATCAAATCTGAAATGCTCCACGGTCTGTCTTAATTGTATTGTCTTTCTTTGGATACAGTGAATGAGGCTCGATTGTGTGAAATAGCAGCACCGTCCCAAATAAGTATGGTAGCTGTACTCTAGCATATATCTCCTTCTTTTTCTTGTTCTTGTTGTTACTTTTTAGTCTAAGGCGAAACCTGAACGGACACATCTCGGATCAAAAGCGTTCCAGCTGTGTTTCACAGCGGAGGGGGGGCGACCCCTGTTGTACTCTTTCGCTCCAACTTTCTCTAACTCTTTCTTCCTGTTTCTTGTCCCCGACTTCCTACGCAACCGGTGAGCCTGGATGCGCATTCATCCATCCGTCGATGCTCTCGGTGTCAGGGGTTGACCTGCTTTCTCTTCTGCGGGTCTTACGAATAGCAAAGGACCACGTTTCGGTCTTCTCCCATTGGACGAAGACCGCTACGCTCAACAACAACAACAGCAAGCTCCGTGGCAGATACTACAGCTATTTTCAGAGCACCACTAATCGCTGCTCCTCCGAGAATAACAAGAGCAATGAAATCGCCTCGTCTTCAGTGTCACAAGCACCAATTGCAAGCGTTGACCTATCTCCTCCTCTAGCTCAGGACCGGCCACAGGCTAACGAGCAGCAGTACCACTCCGACGTCTTGTGCGTTGGAGAGAAAAAAATGGAGATGTAGATGAATGGGAAACTGTTGGGGGCACAGTAGGGAACGAAAGAGGGGGCAAAAGAAATACGAGTTTACGCAAATGGCAAACAATAGGCTTGAAGTCTCTTACTAAGATCTCATCCCCACGGTATCTATGAACTTTATGGTTATCCAAAAAGGTGATTGCAGTATAATTAATCTATTTTTTCTTTTGCGCCCTTTTAAAGCCTAGCCAGGCTCATGGGCCCGGTTTCTATGGCGTATGTGTTCCCCAACTGGACGGAACGCCAGTCCATCGCAGCGTTACTCATTTTTCCCAGCTGAGTGAACTGGAGGAACGTGAAATGAAGTGTTTTGCTCAAGAACACAATGCGTCGCCCGGTCCAGGAATCGAAACCACAATCTTACGATCATGATGCTGACACCCTAACCACTAAGCCACGCGCCTCCACAAATTAATCTATTACTGTTCCTA
>NC_043009.1:60220277-60227777 GCF_006345805.1 Octopus sinensis
CACTGACATTTTCTCTGTTAACATGTTTTGTTTTAATTTTTTTCTTTTTTTTTTCTTTTTTTTTCTTATGAGACTGCTTTGATGTTTTTCTTTTTTCCTTTTTTTGCTTTTTTTTTCTTGAGACTGCTTTGTTTTTGTTTTTCTTTTTGTTTTCTGCCTTAGCTCTTCTTCAGCTACTTGCAGTCTTTTGTGTCTAAGGTCGTACTTAGCAGTTCGTTCCTGTCTCTTTCCCTCATCCTCTCCTTTTTCATGATTACATCTATTCGTCCAAGATCTCTCTTGAGCTGCTGTTCAATTTGATTCTCAAGTCTTCGTTACCATCATGGAACTTTGTCCTTTGTTTTCTTTTGGCTTTTAGCCCCAAAGATTTGTACCACAACAGGAGTTGTCCAGTATATAAGGCCATTTAGATCTGTTGTATTTTCAACATTGGTTTTCCTTAACAGCTCATCCATCTTTTACACTATTTAGTTTTCCTACTTCGATTCCTCTCAGGGCTGTTTGTCTCATTGTTTCAGTATTTTGTGCTGCATGAGGCTCTGTGGTAAACTCCTTTCTTCCTTTGTCACAATCTTTCGTTCCATGAAATAAAATTTGCCTTCATCTGAGCAGCTATTTCTTTTGCGAGAATTTATTGGCCTCTCTACCAAACCATATTCTTGCTCTGCTTCCTTTTCTTCGTGTACAGCGTAGTCATGCTCACATTCTTTCACTATTGCGGAGATCTCCTTCACTTCCAACTGGGATAACCTCTTGTCATTCGCCGGGCAAAGTAATTAGCGATATTTCGTCAGCCTTTACGTTCTGAGTTCAAATTCTGCCGAAGTACCAGATGAGCACTGAGGTCGATGTAATAGACTTACCCACCCTAATAAAAATATTTGAAACCATTATTATTGTTATTGAGTGAGAGAGCAGTGCATGCCATCAAAGTGACACTGGGGTAAAATATACGAAGCCCAGTATACCTATCATGACTACCCGTCTCATAAGGATACACCAGGCACATGCATCACAACCATATGTGCGCGACATGGTGATCTCATATCAAGATAGACAGCGCCTGACCTTGCAGTTTGGACCCAGTTAGAATTTTCCTCTGGTCGAATAGCCCATCCCGCTCAAAAGGTCCCTGAATAAGGATTGTTTAAGGATGTTGAACGAACTACCAAAGTTTCCAGAGGTGAATTATCCTAACCTCTAAGAATTCCTTTCAACATACTGCTATGATGCTCCCCCACTACTTCTGCTCGTGATCAGAGATGCACATATCGTCAGCCACCAAGGGACATGCTCAACTGGTTAAGGTCGAACAACTGACAAGCAAATATGTGGTACTGAGCAGAATATTTGCTGTAGCCTATCTTTTATACCAAGACAAAACAATGTACATGATAACACTTCCAATCAGTTAAGATCAGGAGCCATGAGAGCCACTGTCTGGTACTGCATCAGGGCATTTATTATTATTATTATTAGTAGTAGTAGTAGTAGTAGTAGTAGTAGTAGTAGTAGTAGTAGTAGTAGTAGTAGTAGTAGTAGTAGTGGTAGTGGTAGTGGTAGTAGTGGTAGTAGTGGTGGTAGTAGTAGTAGTAGTAGTAGTAGTAGTAGGAGTAAGGCGGCGAACTTACAGAATCGTTAGCATGCTGGACAAAATACTGAGCGACATTTCATCCGTCTTTGCACTCTGAGTTCAAACTTCGCCCAGGTTGCAACCAATACGATATTTTCGTATAAAATTTGGAGAGCAAAATAACTCTAATTTAAAAGTATTGTCGGTTGACAACAGACTAGCAAACGTAAGAATAAATATTCAAGGAGCAAAAAAAGATATCAGAAATGTAAATAGGAGTAAATAGGAGGCTTAAAAAGAAAGAACTTATAGGGAAAGCACAATAGTAAACGGAAAACAAACATCGAGAATTTTAAAAAAAGACACTAAGAAGGAAAAACCACAATCATAGATCTAACCCGTGCAAAGCAAAATAAACTGCAAAATACAAGAATGCCAAGACCAAAGAACATCTTCAGAATATTGACCAAAAAACCGATCCAGAACAACACATAAAATTATTGATAAAAAGAATATTGGAAACAAGAATTAAGAATAGAGAATTCTAGAGATGGAAATTATGTAAGTGATAATAATCAAAAGGTGGAAATGGTTAAATTTAAATCTATAGAAGTTGTTTCTATGAACCGTGGAAAGTATTTCTAAATAATAAAACTTGATAGTATAATAGCAACAACAATTAGAATACACAAATTTGGCCATCGCAGTCTTCATAAATATTAATATCACTTGGATAAACTGAATAATATATGCAGCAGCCATAATGGTTACAGGGGATTTTGGGCACTCCCTCGTATCTATTCATATAGGAATATCAAAACCCAAGCAAGTCATGTGGAAAATAAATCGTATAAAGAAAATATTGAAGCTAAAAGACAATAGTTCTCAATTCTTCGTGAAATCAATAGCGATAAAACATAAACTAAAGAAAAAGGAGAGATAAATACCGCTGGAATATTATGATGGTACAAAAAGAAACTCGAAGTATTCGAAATCAAAGAATGCCTGAAACAAGAGATTTTTTAAATCACAAAGAATCCGCCGTATGAGAAGAGATGATTCTTTGAACAAATCAGTTTGATTCCAAACAAAAATGATTTTATAAAGAATTAGGTAAAAAAGAAAACATAAGATCGATGCAGCACCATCGGCAAAAGAAGTTGAAGAATTCTGAAGGGGAGCTTGGACTGCAAAAGAATCATTACGGGCAAAATTGTTCAAAACAGCAGATGCAGCATCTGAACATTGAAGTAGATCAAATACATTGATTAATCACCAAGACCCTGGAACACATCAGAAAATTGTCAAATCTCAAACTTCTGTTCAAAATATTTAACGAACACGCGTAAGTTACTCTCTTACTCTTTTACTTGTTTCAGTCATTTGACTGCGGCCATGCTGGAGCACCGCCTTTTAGTCGAGCAAATCGACCCCGGGACCTATTCTTTGTAAGCCCAGTACTTATTCTATCGGTCTCTTTTGCCGAACCGCTAAGTGACGGGGACGTAAACACACCAGCATCGGTTGTCAATCAATGCTAGGGAGACAAACACAGACACACAAACACACATACATATATATATACATATATACGACAGGCTTCTTTCAGTTTCCGTCTGCCAAATCCACTCACAAGGCATTGGTCGGCCCGGGGCTATAGCAGAAGACACTTGCCCAAGGTGCCACGCAGTGGGACTGAACCCGGAACAATATGGTTGGTTAGCAAGCCACTTACCACACATCTACTCCTGTTATTTAAGAAAATTATTTAATAACCTATTCAAAACAGAAAACAAATTGTTACTGTTGCTCTGAGGAAACAAAGTATTTTCATCCCCAATTCTTTGAAAACTACAAACCTATAATCTACATCCCTACGATTGGCAAAGCTTTAATTGCAATAAACATGGTGGGTAAATAAATAGCTAGAAAAAAAATAACAAATTGCTGAAAGAAAAACAGGAATGTAGCAAAGCCTCGGAGCTTGTTGCAAAGATCAACTACTAATCGACAAAGACATAACCAAAGACAAGTGATTTGAACATGGCACTTATTGATTAGTAGAAGGCTTTTTCATTGTTCTGTAGACGTGGATCCTGGAAATATACGCCATGGGCGGTGTAGCACTAATAATAAGCAGAAACTTCAAATAATCCATGCGTAAATGGCTACCAATTATGCAGGGATAATTA
This sequence comes from Octopus sinensis, assembly GCF_006345805.1. Taxonomy (NCBI): domain Eukaryota; kingdom Metazoa; phylum Mollusca; class Cephalopoda; order Octopoda; family Octopodidae; genus Octopus; species Octopus sinensis. Next base: position 60,224,043 of record NC_043009.1, read on the forward strand.
CTAATCGTATCCCTTCTCCATAAGAAAAGTATTATTCCAAGTAAACTTCTCTTTCTCCCTCTTTATAATTGTCTCTCTGTCTGTCACACACACACACACGCACACAAATTCTCTCTCTCTCTCTCTCTCTCCCTATATATATATATATATGTGTGTGTGTGTGTGTGTGTGTGTGTGTGTGTGTGTGTGTGTGTGTGTGTGTGTGTGTTGTGTGTGTGTATGTGTGTGTATGTATATATATATATATATATATATATTTAGTATTGACGAGTCGTGTCCTGTCTTGCCTTCGAAACACGCTAAGTCTACTAGTGACAGCTGATGAAGGGGATTTTTCCTTGTGTAGCATGTCTTGTACCTTGTTTTTCCGTTGTAAATAATGTTTTTCCCGTTTTCGTTCTCGTCCTGTTCCACGTCTCTGTCTTTCTGTTGTAACAAAATGGCTTTTCCGTTTTCGTTTCTGTTGAGTTTTACGTCTTTTTGTGGTGTCCTGTACGTATATATATTATATATGCATGTATATATACATGTAGATGTCGGTACGTACATATATGTTGTATGTATGCATATATTTTATTTATTACGCTATATATATATATATATATATATATAATATATATATATATATATATATATATATATATATATATATATATATTATTGTTTACAATAATATCAAGTGGCATAGCATACGTAAAAAACCGTAAAGGTAATACTTTAAGGTAAAAAAAATTATTAATTAACAATTAAGGGTGCTACAAGTAGCATCAGCACGCTAGAAATCAGCTGTCAGAAGACGACTGCAACCACAGATTTTCACTGATACACATTATTTGAAATCGGGAGAAGGAGCAGACATTCCAAGCCCCCTTACCAATAACGGAAAGAATCGTAAATTTAAAAGCCAGATAGACCCGTATCGTCATGATTTCAAACTTTGTGAAAACGTCCCTTAGTTGTTCTCAGCGAGTCTTACTGACCCAAGGGTCATAGAAACTGCCCACCTTAACATTGTGCGCGATGACCGTTAATTATCAATTAATATTTTTTTTTTACCATATGCTATACTTTATGCCTTTTACGCATGTTATGCCACTTGGTATTATTGTTTATATGCATATATATATATATATATATATTTAGTATTGACGAGTCGTGTCCTGTCTTGCTTCGAAACACGCTAAGTCTACTAGTGACAGCTTATGAAGGGATTTTCCTTGTGTAGCATGTCTTGTACCTTGTTTTTTCCGTTGTAAATAATGTTTTTCCCGTTTTCGTTCTCGTCCTGTTCCACGTCTCTGTCTTTCTTGTGTAACAAAATGGCTTTTCCGTTTTCGTTTCTGTTGAGTTTTACGTCTTTTTGTGGTGTCCTTGTACGTATATATATTTATATATGCATGTATATATACATGTAGATGTCGGTACGTACATATATGTTTGTATGTATGCATATATTTTATTTATTACGCTTATATATATATATATAATATATATATATATAGATATATATAATATATATATATATATATATATTATTGTTTCACAATAATATCAAGTGGCATAGCATACGTAAAAAACCGTAAAGGTAATACTTTAAGGTAAAAAAATTATTAATTAACAATTAAGGGTGCTACAAGTAGCATCAGCACGCTAGAAATCAGCTGTCAGAAGACGACTGCAACCACAGATTTTCCACTGATACACATTATTTGAAATCGGGAGAAGGAGCAGACATTCCAAGCCCCTTAACCAATAACGGAAAGAATCGTAATTTAAAAGCCAGATAGACCCGTATCGTCATGATTTCAAACTTTGTGAAAACGTCCTTAGTTGTTCTCAGCGAGTCTTACTGACCCAAGGGTCATAGAAACTGCCCACCTTAACATTGTGCGCGATGACCGTTAATTATCAATTAATATTTTTTTTTTACCATATGCTATTACCTTTATGGCCTTTTACGCATGTTATGCCACTTGGTATTATTGTTTATATGCATATATATATATATATATATATATTACTTGTATTATTACATGATTGAATGCCACGCATCCATTTCCAAGTAAGTTTATCTTAATAATTTTGATGCGACTCTAGCCTGTACTGTTCTCTCTCTCCCCCTTTCGTTTTTTTCTCTCTCTCTCTCATTCTTTCTCTAATTCTTTTTTCTCTCCTTCACCGTTTTCTATCTCCCTCTCCCTCTTTCTCTCTCCCTCATCCTCCTTTACTCTCTCTCTCTCTCTCTCTCTCTCGTTGCTTACACGTGACCATCATTCATCTTTCTTTTTCTTCAGTTTGCCGCCCAGACCAGACACATTCTTATCTTTCTCCTTTCCTATCTTTTCTCTTGTCAAAGAATATTCCTCCAGCGTTCGCTACCTTACCTCGTCTGCCCTAACGGCCCTCCATGTTTGTTTCGTTTGTTTGTTGTGTGTCTTCTCTTCTCTGTCCTGTTTTTGTTACCAATTTTGACCCTCCGTAAATCCCAAATTTATTTTGGTTCGTAGGAGCAACTGTTTTTCGAAGCCTCATAGTGTCGTTAATTGCTCGAAACGTGGAGTAGAGGAACAGCCGGCAACTGATGAAGGGTCGTTGTTTATGTTACTTGTCTTGTTTTCCATTTGTTTCTCTCGTTGTTCGCATACCCAAGTTTGCCTTCGTATTTCATGGTGTGTACGTTTTGTGACATCCTGTATCCATATATGCATATATAGTACATATATATATGTAAGTATGTACATATATGTATGTATATATATATATATTATATTATTAATATTATATATAGATATATATACATTAATATATATATATTATATATATATAATATATATATATATTATATATATATATATATATATATATATTACATATATATAATCTACTTATTTAAAGCAGCAGAAAATTCAACAAAACCTGTTACTCTGAGTTCCCGTTGCCGTTCAACGGACAGTTTTTATATTAGTTTTGCTAGCAAAAACTATCCTATGAACGGCAACGGGAAACTCAGAGTAACAGGTTTTGTTGAATTTTCTGTTGCTTTAAATAAAGCATATTACTCTACCACTGGTATTTGAGTACTCTTTTTTCCACCTTGTTTCACATTTATGTGTTTACTCCGGTATATATATATATTCAAAAGTCAAAAACGTATAGTAATAAACAAACGAACGGAAAATAGATACAGGAAGTCAAGTTGAAAAACATATACTAAATGCACAGACGAACACAAAATGCCACCAACCCCTCATCACTTTACGAACAGGGTGTCAAACGCAATTTCGTGCCATTATCGATAATATTGCTTCCACTCTGGACGCATCGCCATGAATATATGGAGGCAAGGGACCTTCTGCAACAAGAAAGTTATAGTACAACATCCACTGTGGGCCCAGAAAAATATCTAATAAAAAACAAAGGGAAAACTAATATAAATCACCCCAACATGGCCACAGTCCAATGACTGAAGCAAATTTTCCTACTCTTTCTTTTTCTCTTTCCCTCTCTCTCTCTCTCTTCTTTTCTGCCTTTTTCTTTCTACTACAGCTATCTCTCCTCTCTTTCTGCCTTCTCCCTCTCTCTTCACTTTTCTCTCTCTCTCTTTCTACCTCCCTCTCTTTCTCCATTCTACGCTTTACTTATTTTGTTCCCCTCAGTTCCACACGCTTGTCGATTGTTACTTTAAACAATCAAATATAGGAGATGCTTGAATTTAATGCTCAGTGCTTACTTCGC
>NC_043009.1:60232777-60237777 GCF_006345805.1 Octopus sinensis
GTAAAGTAATACTTACCATGTCTAGACAGGATTACGTGGAAGATTGGAATCAAAGAACACACTTTGCATGACAGTGACACGCCCAGGTACATTTATTAATACGTTCATACTATATGATGGACCTTCGTCCACAAGACCTTCGTCCGCCTACAACTCCTAGATCGAGTTAAGGTGGGCTTAGTATAAGTGATATCTTCATAAAAGTTAGACATTTCTTACCGCAAAGCAGTCTTATTTAAAGCAAACGTTTTATCTGCCGGTTTCTGTTCTGCTACCACATTTTAGGAAATTGTAATGAGAAAGCAGTGGCTGTGCTGAAAAAGGTTGAAGTGAGAGAATGAAGTTATTATAAAGAGAGATAGGCAGTAAATAAAGATTATGTGATTGTACATGGACGATCACAAATATAATGATATTGGTATGTGCAATTTTCACCTGACCATAAGGTGGGGGTTTTATTATTGAAATTGATATTCAAAAGTAATTTCAAGTCATATAAAAATAACGATTCCAAGCAATATAAGCAAATTTCAGACGTAATATTCACAGCAATTCAGATAATATATAAAAATGGTTCGTGTGTAATATATAAAGCAATTCAAGTATCATATAGAAATGTACGTATTACATGCAATACAAAACGTAAAAGCATCATAAAGTTGCATTAGACGAGTGAACGGTATACGTTGAGAAAAATATGAGCTGTAAATTAAAAGAAATAAGTTCTTTTGAGTGTAATATAATTATAGAATTGAAATATATATTCACAGATGTGTAGCAAAACGCCCCCCGTCCAATGGACGGTGCTGAGTTGTCAAACATTTAAACCAAATTTTCTCAAAAACTTGTCCGAACCTACCCGCCGTCCATAGGCCTCCTCTCTTTTAGAAACACTGATTTAACCTAAATTTGGGACACCACCAGCAAAAGAAGAATACAGATAGACTTTTTTCTATTCCAAAGAAAAACGATTTATTCACACAAATATGCAACCGAAGAGTTTAAAGTACCAGTAATGATAAGGCTGTTGACTGGGAGAACACAAACATGGTTTAAACAGTAAGCTTGGCAGGAAAGAAACGTGCCTTTAAACTGAAAGAAGACCGTTGATTTGCTGCTACCCGAAACACCGAAAAATATAAGTTCGATGTAACTAGACATTTCTTGAACTGCTTCCTTCTGAGGGTGGGGCTTTGCGCCTGAGATATAAATGGTTCTGTAAAACTTTCTTTCTGCATTGTTAGATGCATTCTTATTTTTCATTTTCTTTATCTACTTCTGTACTACAATGCTTCAAACAAACTACAACACCCTTTGATATATATATATATATATATATATATATATCATTATAGATAAAGGGTAAAAAATATTATGTTGATAAAGGAAATGAATTTTTATAATTCTAATCCAGAAACGCGTCCATAATTAATCGAAGACTGTTTGATTTCATTATTTTCCTTCTTTTTAGCTATGTGAGTTGCAGATATTGTTATCTGTGGGGTCATATTTTGTAGCGAAAAGAAATAAGTCTTTTGGCTGCTATTTCTAAATTTTCAGTATGTGGTGAAGCAACTTGTTGCTAAACCCTTAATTATATATATATATATATATGTGTGTGTGTGTGTGTTGTGTGTGTGTGTGTGTGTGTGTGTGTTTGTCCCCTACCAAGCAGTGCTGGTGTGTTTACGTCCACGTAACTTACCTGTTCGGTAAAAGAGACCGATAGAATAAGTACCAGACTTTAAAGAAAGGTAAGTACTGAGGTCGATATTTATTCGACTAAAAATTCTTCAAGGCCCAAGGTGTCGCCCCAGCATGGCCGCAGTCTAATGATTACAACAAGTAAAAGATAAAAGAGAAAAAGATGGACGTCATAGTGAATATATAAAGAAAAAAGGATACTCTTTTACTCTTTTACTTGTTTCAGACATTTGATTGCGGCCATGCTGGAGCACCGCCTTTAGTCGAGCAAATTGACCCCGGGACTTATTCTTTGTAAGCCCAGTACTTATTCTATCGGTCACTTTTGCCGAACCGCTAAGTGACGGGGACGTAAACACACCAGCATCGGTTGTCAAGCAATGCTAGGGGGACAAACACAGACACACAAACATATACACACACACACATATATATATATATATATATATACATATATACGACAGGACTCTTTCAGTTTCCGTCTACCAAATCCACTCACAAGGCATTGGTCGGCCCGGGGCTATAGCAGAAGACACTTGCCCAAGATGCCACTCAGTGAGACTGAACCCGGAACCATGTGGTTGGTTAGCAAGCTACTTACCACACAGCCACTCCTGCGCCTTATATTGAAACATGAAGAATGTTATGATGTATGTGTAAGAAGAGATGGAACTGGTATGTGCAGATGGATTTCAATAAGGAAATTATTGAAATGGATTATTGTTTGATCATTCTATTTTGAAAAGCAAATATTAGATACTGAACAATGAAATGAAATTTCTTACGGTTGAGATAATCAATGTTATTATGTTAAATGTTAAACCTCTGACTTTTTTACAATATAAACTTATATTTTAACTAATTACAGAGGCAGTTTACGTCATAGAAATATAAACTTGTCTTATGAATATTTTATTATTACTTCTATGATTCAAGAGAACCAAATATTAAAAAGACAACATAATCTATCTTAGCGTTTATTGCAATAAATTATTTATAAAGAGCGATAATGTGGTGTCTCGTTTGAAATATGACGAAAGTTTATCCGAAATACAAGATATGTTTTCAAATATTTAGGTGTGAAAAAATATATACTGAATTGATAAAAGTATATAATAGTTGTTGTACTTCAGACTTATCTGTCTCTGGAATTATAATAACGTTTACAATAATAAATAGAATTACCAGGCGTAAATAAGATCTTTTCTACTAAAGGCACAAGGCCTGAAATTTTGGGGAAGGGGACTAGTCGTTTACGTCGACCTCAGTGTTTCACTGGTACTTCATTTACCGACCTCGAAAGGATGAAAGAAAAAGTCGAACTCGGCAGAATTTGAACTCAGAATGTAAAGACGGATAAAATGCTCCTAAACATTTCGCTCAGCGTGCTAACAACTGTGCTAGCTCGCCGCCTTTTGGGCATTAAAGAATGTCATGCAAACTTTAATGGAATTGGTTCTCTAAGTACTAATAAAACTCTAAATGATAGCACATTCTTCGACTTTTTCTATACAAAATAGTTTTTGACTCCAAAAATAACGTGCTATTATTTACAGTTTTATATCTACTTCGAAAACCAATTCCACAAAAAAAAAATGAATTATTCCACCTTCTCTCCAAAGTTTATAAATTCTTTTGATGTTATAAAAATTAATTTAAAAGTAAATTTGGTTTTTGAAAATATATGAAGGCATTCGATTTAACGTATCGCATGTTCTGAAAATAAATATGAAATCGTATATTCTCTCTAGTGTATTATAATGGTACAGGGCCGGGATAATCTCAACATGTTAAAAATAAAATAAAATTTAGGGGTTAATGTAAAGCAAAAATAATATTTTTGAATAAAGTCGGCAGTTTAAAAGTTTGAAATAATACATCATAACAAATGAGATGTAGAAAATCGTCTCATTTCAATAATTCTTAATCCTTCTGCTTCAAGCCTGGCTCCATTTTCTTGTTTAATTTCGTTTTCTTTCTGATGAATTTTTGATACACTACAAAATAAATCTATAGATTTTAGCCAACACTGCATGTTATGTTTCTCTTTGTTTTGCTTACTGTCGTTTTGCAGTACTCCCTTTCCTTTGGAATTCAAGTCAAATATTGACCTCTTCATTTATTTTCATCCGTTTATGTTTGACCAAATGCATATTAGAAAATTTGGCTCTTTACCTCCTGACACTTACGTTATCACTCCCTAACTCTCCTACTCACTCACAAGTGCCATTCTTTTTTTCTTTCCTTCTGTCTATCTTTCTGTCTTTCTTCTTTCTTTCTTTGTCACACACTTCTCTTGCGAGAGTTTAAAAAAATCATATACTCTACACAAAAGTATTGAATAATTTTTCAGTTTCATGTTAAATTGTTTTTAACTTGACATAAATACAAACATTAATGTATATATAATTTTCTCTTTGTTTTTTCTGTCAATCGAAGTCTTCCACCATTTTTCTATTTATTAACCAACATCTCACCCAGACTTCTATATCATACACAAATTTCTTTCTCTCATGTCTTTATCATATGCTTACTCTCTGAGCTTATATTTTATCTCGTTATTTCTCTAATTATTTATCTTTATTGTAAGACTTCCTTTTAAATCTTTACGCACATCTCTTATTTCGATACATAATCGTGTTATCTCTTCCACTCGTTTTTTTCATTCTCTCCGTATTTTTCACTCTACTCGTATGTCTGTCTGCCTCACCAACATTCTTGAGTGCTGACTATTTTTCTCTCCTTGTCTCTCTATCTCCTTCCCACTTATCTGTTTATCAATCTAATCTACCTATAGCAACTTATCTATTTGTCAATCTAATCCACATAAGCTAATCGCTTATACCAAAAAAAGAAAAGCTACATTCATGTCATGCGACTGATATGAACGCGTACCTACATATTTAATTTTGAGAATTATTTAACTACATACTACAGATGACACACTAACTCATTCACTTTTTTTTAAAAATCAGCAATAGCATTACATTAACCAATTTACTAGTGTGGCCGGTGAAACTTATTGCTTACTTCCACGTAGAAAACTTATGCTTTCTTTTGAATTAAATTCGACACGGATTCGAACCATCTATATTCTCGGTTGAATATTCAGCTTCAAGAATGGAAATCATACAAGTAAGGAACAGACTCAGACAATGGATTGATCTAGATGTAGAATGTAATAAAAAAATTGAGAGAATTGTTGTAGGAGGTCTTCTTTAAACAGTTTTAGTTAGTTAGTTAGTTAGTTAATTTTTTGGCTCAGAAAGCAAAAAGCAAGGCCATGTAGGGGGACA
>NC_043009.1:60240277-60247777 GCF_006345805.1 Octopus sinensis
TTTTCTGCTATATACTTTTCTTACTGGAGTTAATCCTTTCATAAAACCGCGTAATCTTTGCAGCATGTGTGTCTGTGTGTGTGTACGGCTGGTGCAGAATAAATCGTACATGCCTCCACCCACGCTTACCCCCACCCAGCTCTAACAGTGTTCCACTGGTTTATCAGCGCTAATATTCCCAAAGGAACTGGAAATACCTATTTTTACTCGTAAATCTGGATCGTATCTTTATATCCCACTGGATCATATGTGTGTGCATGTGTGAATGTATGTATGTATGTATGTATGTATGTATGTATGTATGTATGTATGTATGTATGTATGTATGTGTGTATATGTGCGTGTATGCACACACATATACATATTTCCAATAATAATAATGTATATGACTTGAGATGTTTGTATTGCGTTAACGTTTGTTGTTCTCTTTAACAGTTATAAATATATACATACATATATATATATATATATATATATATCGCCATGCTGATTCGCTAGCCTCTGCACGCATTTTTTTCTCCCCTTGTTTCTTTCTGTGTTTCTTTTCTGTGTATCTTTCTGTTGAAGAGCGTAGGCTCGAAACGTAAAAGACTTGTTTTATTTATATTCCTGAGCGCCATACTAATACAATTGTTTGTTTGTATTCCACCTGCCTTCGTCTTTTGTTTATTTTCATAACTTCCCGTTTAATATATATATATATATATATATAACTATTAAAGAGGACAGCAAGCGTTAAGGCAATGCAAAAATCTCAAGTCATATACATTATTATTATTGGAAATTCAAAGTCTTACGGCTGTTTCTGGGATATCCCAGAGTATGGGATATTCCATCATCAGAGACAAATAGGGGAAATGAGAAGGGTATAAATTAATTAAATGACGACATAGATGACATGAGTTAGAATACGAAGATGAGGAGAGAGGGAGAAAAAGAAGCATAAAAGAATGGATTACACTTAAGGACTTATGCACTTATTTCTACAACATCGGAAAGTTGAACTGTGAACTTTTATGCTTCTTTTCTCTCTCTCTCTCTCTCTCTCTCTCTCTCTCTCTCTCTCTCTCTTCATCTCCGTATTCTAACTCATGTCCTCTATGTCGTCATTTAAGAGAGAGCGAAAACACCTAAAAGATCCACGAGGCTCCGGCAGGGATGGTGGTGATCCCTGCTGTACTCTTTCACCACAACTTTCTCTCACTCTTACTTCCTGTTTCTGTTGTACCTGTATTTCAAGGAGCCGGCCTCGTCACTCACTGTGTCACGCTGAATATCCCCGAGAACTACGTTAAGGGTGCACGTGTATGTGGAGTGCTCAGCCACTTACACGTTAATTTCACGAGCAGGCTGTTCCGTTGATTCGGATCAACCGGAATCCTCATCGTCGTAACCGACGGAGTGCTTCCAGTCCATTTAAGAGAGAGAGAGAGAGAGAGTATATATGTGTGTATGTATATATATAGCAGAATTCTGCTGGCTCACCCACTTACTTATTTGGTTATGTTGTTAAGTGTTTTGGTAATAATCTTGAAAAAGTCGATATTTAAAGCGAAAATAATTCATTTTAACATATTTCTTAAATTTAATCAGTAAACAGTGTACAGGAAATATGAAATATGTTTCTAAATTGCATCTGACTTTCACTGTTGCTGTGATGTTGTTATTGGCTTCTAAAATTCAATGATGTAAACTTGTTTGAATATTTAAAAGAATTACGGGGAAAAAACCGATACATACATCAATAAATACATTTATACATACATATATTCAAAATATCTGGCACGTCAGAGACTACACCAAATTTCTCATCTGGTGGAATATTGTAGATCAACAGGTTGCTTCATAAACATTGTAGATGTTGCGACAAACATTTTGTCATGTGATCTTTAAGCATTACTTTGTGTAGTTCTTGGAGATTATGGGTTGTTTTGTAGTTACTGCTGTGTACTGTCGGTCTGGCTTCTATCTATTGAAATTCGAGTTGCAATATGATTTTCTCTTCTGTTGACATTTTAATTCTTTTTTTTTTCTAACGTATCGTTTTGAGTGAAGCTATGGTATTTCTCTGCGAAGCAAGATGTACGTCTCTCGACACCATTAGTGATTTAGAAATCGTTCTTATAAATAACTAAATGATTTCATAAAATACTCATATTTTATGAGTATTTTGCACAGGAGTGGCGTGTGGTAAGTAGCTTGCTAACCAACCACATGGTTCCGGGTTCAGTCCGCTGAGTGGCATCTTGGGCAAGTGTCTTCTGCTATAGCCCCGGGCCGACCAATGCCTTGTGAGTGGATTTGGTAAACGGAAACTGAAAAGAAGCCTGTCGTATATATGTATATATATATAAGTGTGTGTATATGTTTGTGTGTCTGTGTTTGTTCCCCTAGCATTGCTTGACAACCTATGCTGGTGTGTTTACGTCCCCGTCACTTAGCGGTTCGGCAAAAGTGACCGATAGAATAAGTACTGGGCTTACAAAGAATAAGTCCCGGGGTCGATTTGCTCGACTAAAGGCGGTGCTCCAGCATGGCCGCAGTCAAATGACTGAAACAAGTAAAAGAGTAAAAGAGTAAAAGAGTAAGAGAGTATATTATTTTTATATGTACTTCAGATAGTGAGAATAGTGTTGTATACAACACATGTTCTTTTTCAATCAACGTGGAAGCTTCTACACAGTCAATTAGCCTATTAGATATAGTAACTGTATCTTCCTCAAGTCACAAGCATTGGTTAAACATAGTCTACACTACAAGACATGTGTTGTGCAGCAGCATCGAACTTGGAACTATGCCCACCTCTGTGATTTGAGTAAGATTTAGCTTTCATTTCTCGCAGGTCTATCGAGCATGTAGAGATTCCCATATCAGCTTCTAACTTACCACTGAACGACAAGTCAAAATAAATTATGTTTATTCTCCTAGTTTGGGATAGGAATTTATATTCTGTAAATCTCAAAGAAACTTTTACCGGCAAATAATTGCTGACATTCTCCTACTTCTTTCCACTCATAGACAACTTTAAGCGATTTGAAGATTTATTGAGATGTGTTAGCTGCCTATCTGGTTTACAATAGGATTTAATATCTCTTGGTAGACAACTACGAAATGACGTCTAAGAAAACTATTGTATAGAAAGGGGTACTTGTAGAAACGTTAAAGTAGAAGTGTTTGAACGAGCGAATTACATACATTCTTATTTAACTTATCAAACTTGTAACCGTTCGTAGAATATAAAAGGGTGAGTTTGACATCTAAATACATGTTTATCTTTTCAATACCGAATTTAATCATCGCCGTGTTCAGGATACGTAAACTTACCGATTTATTCAGCATTACACTACACTAGAAATACAGATTTTAAAACTTTAAACTAGCCATACGACACACATTAGCATAATTGTTTGTTACAAAGATACAGGGCCGGAAATTTTGTAGAGAAAGATGGGGGTTTATTCGATTACATTGGTCCCAATAATTGACTAAAACTTTATTATAAGGACCCTGGGAGGTAGAAAGCATATATACATATATATATATGTATGTATATGTGTGTGTTTACATATATGTACGTGTGTATATATATATATGAAGTATAAGGAAAGCAAGCAGTTATAGGTGTAGACGATCTTTAATTCATAAATTCATAATCCATTTTGGTACAGAGCCAATATAAATTCTACAAATTGTTTTGGAGTCTAATTAACTTCAAAAACAAAAACGAAAAACTCTTCTTGAAATAAAAATTAGATTCTTCGTCAAGAATTACATATTGGTATAAATAATTACGACCAACAAAAATATACAAAGACCTTTCATAGCCCAGATGGGAACGAACAAATGATAATAGAATGAAAGTTAACTAGAACGCCAGATGATAATATAAAATCAGAAAAATATTTATAGAGAAAACCATTCCAGCGTTTTATTAACATTACAATTTACGACACGGAGATACTTAGTAATGGCAGATAAATTTAATGAAATAAAAATTAACTGCAAAAATAATAGGGTTATCTAATTTAAATTAAGAAATCAAAAATTATTAACTGCAAACCGATATGTAAAATGTAACAAATGTCATAAGTCAAAGTTAATAACATGGTAATATCAAACAAAAAGAAAAAGAAAAAGCAATTCTTTCATTTACAAAATAGCTATCTACAAAGAAAGCAGAAGAATTTGCACCGTTAAATTGTTGATTGTTACATTTAGTTCATTTCTGTATGGCATTGGGATATTGCAAAAGGATCGCAATACACCAGAGCTTCCTGGAAACTTCTGAGGCGGCGAGGAATTACTTCATGCAAACTTCCGAGAAGGGGTAGAAATGACTTCCTGGAATGTTCCGAAGAGGGAGGAGTTACTACCTGGAAAAATACGAGGATGAGACATCCAAGAAAGTTCCGAGGATATCCTGGAAAGTTCCTAGGATGGGGCTTCCTGGTAAATTCCGATGACTTCAAGGAAAGTTCCGAGAATAAGAGACTACCAGGAAAATTCCAAGGATGAGGGGTTTCCTGGAGAATTCTGAAGACGCAACGTCCTGGAAAATCCAGAGAACTTCCTGAAAAGTTCCAAGGATGAGACTTCATGGAAAATTCCAAGGATTTCCTGGAAAGCACCGAGGGTGAAACTCCCTGGGAAATTTCAAGTACTATTTGTGACTTCCTGGAAAATTCCGATGATATCCTGGAAATTTCAGAGGATTTTCTAGAAAGTTCCGATGATTGGATTTCCTGGATAATTCCGAGGGTTTCTTGGAAAGTTCCAAGGGTGGGACTTCCTGGAAAATTCTTTATTCAGTGCCCTTGAACTAAATCTCTTCCTGGTTCCTTCCAATTCGGCATTTTCCTCACACTTTACTCATTAATGCAATAGTTTATCTTAGATCTTGCTGCTTCTCACTCAGTATTACTCCCCACACTTACTGCATTTCCATTATGACTGACTGGTTTATCCCAAATATTACTCCAGAACTTTCTAGTTTCTTCTGCATTAAATTTCTCAGCTTCAGTACTTCGTTCTCCATTATTTATTTAGTTATAAATCTCCTCTGGTCTGTCTCAAATAATCTGTTCAGTTGATACTGATCTATTCTTTTGTGATATCTGGAGAGCTTGTCTGCTACTGCTATGATACGCTGTTTCAACTCTTCTATTATTGTCACAAATCCTTTCTCTTAGACTAAATATCTTTCCTTGAGGCAAGTGTTGCATTTCCTAACTTGTTTGTTTTCTAGGCTTCTATTTGTCTCAGACCTTGTCTTAAAATCTTCACTTATTTTTTAGTTACATTTTCCACATTTGCTTTTTTTCAATCTTTCACTTTGAAATATCTAATCTTCTGGTGACTACTACCCCTCCAGCATAGAACAATAAGTTAGTGTCTTGTATATTTTTAGTATCTATCCTACTGATAATGAAATCTACTTTCCTAGTGATTTCTAGCAGCTTCATTCTGTTGGTGCCTTTTAATGCTGGCAATCTTTTTCTTACTTCTTTACTCATTACTCCCTGCAACTCATCTAAAATCTTCTAATCTTCCTCACTTAAATCACTTAAGTCGTTGGTGTTAGTTGTCCCGTCCTTAGTTGTAGCACTATTATTATTTTTCCTTTAGATTGTTCTTTGGTTTAATATACATCTCCTATATTATTGTTTGTCTTTCCTACTGCCTGGTCTTCCTTTTCCAGTTCTCTTGTTATCTCTTCTACCTCTAATTCTGTCATCCACTTTCTTCTCCTAATGGCATTAGCTTGATCTACTAATCTCTGCTCAGTCACTGCAAACATACCCTTCTCTACCCAAAGTGTTAACATCCGTTTTCTATAGCCCCTTTTTTAAAGTCCACTTTCTAAGTAGCACTGCATCACTAACCCGTTTTCTTCACTGGTCCACTTCCTCCTCCTTGCTCTATTATCTGCTGGTGCTGTATTAGGATAACATCTGTGGTCAGTCTGCATCGTTACTGAACTGCTGCCAAGCGAGAGGTCTTCCCTTAAAGATCCAACTTCATTTTCGCTATTACAACTTGAGTTTCTTCGGAAATTCCCGTCTCTCATAAACTGAGCTAAGTTAATGTTCGTCACCATCGTCATCAACACTATTATTTTTCGACAACTAATAGTTTCAAGCAACTTTTTATTGCATCATTTGTTGCACCTTGCTGGGTATGATGGAAAGTGTCAGCTGTCCACAGCCAGCAGACTGAGGTGATACTTGTTTACTGGTCATGCTTCAAGAACCCTGTGAAGAATTCTTGCAGTTCCAAGCAATCCTGATTTTTGTAATTGTTCTACCTTCACACTTGCCCCAATCTTTTTCGACCATGTTGGTACGTCTACTCTCTTCATTGACCTCAGCCTTCGTATTTCCCACTTTAAATCATCATTAATATTACTATTGTTGCTGTTGTTGTTGTTATTGTTATTATCATTATTATTATTATTATTATTATTATTATTATTATTATTACTATTATTATTATTATTACTATTATTTTATTGTCTTTGCACAGCTTCTAACGCTGGAGATGTACTAGGGTGTCAGCTGTTCCCTACCAGTAAACTAAGGTAACACCCCTTATTTTTCGAGCACCATCCGGAGTATTCGAGCAGTTCCAAGTAGTGCTGTTTTCTGCAAGTGTTCCATCCTTATTGCAGCCCCTATTTGTTCCATGTACTTCTCAAGATTTTTGCTCACTGTTCCCAGGGCTCTGACAGTTATTGCTACTACTACCACCCTATTATTATTATTATTATTATTATTATTATTATTATTATTATTATTATTATTATTATTATTATTTATTATCATTATTATTACTATTATCGTTGTTGTTGTTATTATTATTATTATTATCATCATTATTAATATTATTATTTGAGAGAGCGGTGCATGCCATCAAAGTGACACTGGGGTAAAATATACGATGCCCACTATACCCATCATGACTACTACCCGTGTGGTAATAGTACACCAGGCACATGTATCACAACCATATGTGAGCGACATAGTGATCTCATATCAAGATAAACAGCACATGATCTTGCAGGTTGGGCCCAGTTAGAATTTTCTTCGGGTCGAGTAGTCCATCCTGCTCAAAAGGTCCCTGAATAAGGGTTGTTTAAGGATGAAAACAACACCCTTGTTTCAAAAGGGGAATCATTCAAACTCTAAAGAATTCCTCTCAACACATGGCTTTGATACTCCCCTACTACTTCTGCTTGTGATCAAAGATGCACATATCGTCAGCCACTAAGGGACATGCTCAACTGGTTATGGTCAAACAACTGACAAGCAAATCTGTGGTATTGAGCAGAATATTTGCTGTAGACCATCTTTTATACCAAGACAAAGCAACGTACATGATAACATTTCCAATCAGTTAAGACCAGAAGTCATGAGAGCCACTGCCTGGTACTGCATCAGGGCATTTATGATTATTTTTATTATCATTATTATTATTTGCTTTTAATCTGCATGTCTGTTACAA
>NC_043009.1:60255277-60260277 GCF_006345805.1 Octopus sinensis
TTTTCTATCGAAATGTTAAATGTCGTAAGCAGTGGCTTGGTAAAAGGGAAAAAGCTCAACCACAACCGAGAAGGGAACTTCATGGAAAAAAGGTTCTTCTCTCTACTGTGTGGGATTGCAAAGAAGTAATTTACTTTGAATTGTTACCACCTAATGCAACAATCAAGGAGCAAGTCTGCTGTCAGTAATTAGAGCGTTTGAACCAAACTTTGAAGAAAAAAGACCCGCTTTAGTGAATCGAAAAGGTTTGATGTTTTATCAGGACAATGCGCGACCCCATACTACAAAGATCACATTACAGAAGATTGAAGTGCTTGGTTGGAAAAAATTCCTCATCCACATATTCTCCCGATCTTGCTCCTTCAGACTAGCATTTGTTTCGTAGTTTACAGAATCATTTGGGAGACATAACTTTCGCAAGCCAGGAGGAGGTCGAAACTGACATTTCAGAGTTCTTCGCTTTGAAACCAAAAGAGTTTTACATTGATCGGATTAAAAAGCTTGTAAATAGATGGAAGGAGGTCATAGGTAATCAAGGGAACTACATTGATGATTAAATTTAAATTAAATATAACATTTGATCTCTTGTTTTCTTTATTCAAAATTCGGACAGAACTTATGGGATGACATGATATATGATATATATAATATATATATATATATATATAATCATATAGATAGATAGATAGATAGATAGATAGATAGAGATAGATAGATAGATAGATAGATAGATAGATAGATAGATAGATAGATAGATAGATAGATAGATAGATAGATAGATAGATGCATATATCTGAAGGGATGAATATAAATTGCCTACATTTGATCTTTGGCTTGGAAATAATTACTCCCATGTGAACATGCATCTGTGTGTCTGTGTCTGTGTATGTGTCTGTATATGTGCTTGTGTCTGTATGAGTGCGCATGTGTTGTACGTACGAACAGCTTCGTTCAGCTGACCCATTGGTCCCTCAAATACGTCAATGAACTGAAAAAGAATGAAAATACAGTGGCCGATTGTTAGCTCGCTATAGACCGTCGGTCGTCGTCTGCCATGCGTCAGAGATGTATCCTTACAAATTCCGAACAACAACAGAGACACTTGCCGGCAAATAGAAATTGATAAATTACTTCGCTCGTTTTATTCAGGACCATGCTTGGATAACGAATAAAGTGGAGTTTCTCCGAAGAGCTGAATTTGAAGCACTTTGACCCGGTATTAAATGCTTGCACTTTGTCTGACATTGCACATGAAATATTAACGATGACTTAATTTGTAAGTGCTGTGACGTTCTTCAGCAAATGTTAACAGTGTGTAAAAAGTGCTGTGCGAACTACTTTTGAAAGAATCTTCTCTTAGCCCTATATAGGTTCATGTAATGCTAGTTGAGACATTGGTACAGTATAAAATGTTTTTATTTCAGTACATTTTCCTATTTGGGAGCAAAATCTATATCTCAGTAACTGTATTTCGGACTTGTCTGCTTTACGATTGCTTTTAATATTTCTTTTTTTTTTATCGTGGTCTTTGGTACAGCCATTTCATTTCTTTCTAATTCGTAAATGTGTATAACTGACCGAAAGACTGTTCGATGGAAACTACAATTCGAATTATAATTAACATGCAGAGAGAAGGGGAAGAAACAGAGATAGAGAGTGAGAGAGACAGACAAACAAACAGACTGACAGACATTGTATCTATAAATATATATATATATATATATATATATATATATATATATATATATATATATATATATATACACACACATACTCTTTTGAACCTTTGCCATATGTGTGTGCATGTGTGTGTATGTGTGTGTGAATATATA
This sequence comes from Octopus sinensis, assembly GCF_006345805.1. Taxonomy (NCBI): domain Eukaryota; kingdom Metazoa; phylum Mollusca; class Cephalopoda; order Octopoda; family Octopodidae; genus Octopus; species Octopus sinensis. Next base: position 60,257,110 of record NC_043009.1, read on the forward strand.
TATATGTATATATATACACACACGCATACATGTATATATATATTTATATATATATATATATACATATATACATATATATATGTATATTTATGTTGTGTGTGTATGTGTATATGTGTATACATATACATATATATATATATATATATATATATATATATATATATATATCTTTTCATTTATTCAAACTCATCGTAAATAACAAATTTACTGGCGTAATGATTATTAAAACTTTGCCTGGCTGTTTGAGAGCAATGCTCCAGTAACTTCACAAAATGGACAAACAATCTGAAAAAGAAAAGGAATAGAAAAAAATGCATTTATATTTTGAGCGTTGATCATGTTTAGTTTAAATAATGTCTACGATTTTTCAGTGGATATGGTTATTGACCAGCATATGGTTATTGACCAGCATATGGTTATTGGAGGAGAATATCTTAATTCAAAATTAGTCGTTGTTGTTTCGTTAATGGTTGAGGTTGTTGTTTGTTTGTTTGTTTGATTGTTGGGCGAAGCGATCTTCGTCCAAGTGCTCGCAGTGGGAGAAGTCCGAACCGTGGTCCTTTGCTATTCGTAAAACCCGCAGAAGAGAAAACAGGTCAACCCCCCGACACGGAGAGCATCGACGGATGGATGAATGCGCATCCAGGCTCAGCGGTTGTGTAGGAAGTTGGGGACAAGAAACAGGAAGAAAGAGTGAGAGAAAGTTGGAGCGAAATAGTAAAACAAGGGCCGCCACCACCCCCTGCCAGAGCCTCGTGGAGCTTTAGGTGTTTTCGCTCAATAAACACATACAACGCCCGGTCTGGGAATCGAAACCACGATCCTCCGACCACGAGTCCACTGCCCTAACCACTGGGCCATTGCGCTCCCACTGAGGTTGTTGTTGTCGTTGTTGTTGTTGTTGTTGTGGCTTTTGATGTGGTTGTTGTTTCAGTTGCACTCGTCGCCATTTTGTTATTGCATAATTTCAGTCAAAACCTGATCCAACATAATTATGATCACACGTTTATTAATTATGACTAGCTTCTCTTTTACGCGACTCAAACGTATCTATGTACCACGCTATCCGAATCTTTCTTCCTTTACGTCGTCCAGCAACAGATTAGTTCTGACTGAGCAGACTCGTGATCAAAGTTGTTCCATGCATAACCATACTTTCATTAATCGAAAATTAGTTTACCTAGGAGTACATTATCCAGTGTGCACTTTCTTAATGTTTTCCGCTTTGCTTTGTTTTTGCTTTTGTGTTTTCTGTTTGTTTTTGTTTTTTTTAGCTCTGGATAACGTAAAGAGCTGACAAAAACGATTGTCAGACGCGCTAACGATTCTGCTAGGTCACCGCCTTCAATGATTTTAAATTTTTGCACAAGGCCAGGAATTTTAGGAAGAGGGGAAATCGATTATGTTGGTCCTTGTGCTCACCTGATGCTTGTTTTATCGATCCCGAAGGAATGAAGGGCACTGGTCCCTCTTGAAGAGTTGTGGTCGTGTGGTAAGAAGCTTGCTTCCCAAGGCGGCGAGCTGGCAGAAACGTTAGCACGCCGGGCGAAATGCTGAACGGTATTTCGTCTGCCGTTACGTTCTGAGTTCAAATTTGCCTTTCATCCTTTCGGGGTCGATTAAATAAGTTCCAGTTACGCACTGTGGTCGATATAATTGACTTAATCCGTTTGTCTGTCCTTGTTTGTCCCTTCTGCGTTTAGCCCTTTGTGGGTAGTAAAGAAATAGGTATTTCATCTGCCGCAGCATTCTGAGTTCAAATTCCGCCGAGGTCGACTTTGCCTTTCATCCTTTCGGGGTCGATAAATTAAGTACCAGTTACGCACTAGGGTCGATGTAATTGACTTAATCCCTTTGTCTGTCCTTGTTTGTCTCCTCTATGTTTAGCCCCTTGTGGGCAATAAATAAATAAGAAACTCGCTTCCCGACCAGATGGTTTGGGGTTCAGTCTCACTGCGTGGCACTTTAGGCAACTGTCTTCTGCTATAGCCTCGGACTGACCAAAGCCTTGTGTGTGGTGTGTGTGTGTGTGTGTGCGTGTGTGTGTGTGTGTGTGTGTGTGTGTGTGTGTGGTGTGTGCGTGTGTGTGTGTGTGTGTATAACATATACTTATGGCATTTTTTTCGACACTCTGTCTCTTTGTGTTCTGAGTTCAAATCCATTATATATCGGCGAGACCATTTAAGATATCATACGCGCGCGGTCCACCCTTGTATGAGTCTGTGCTTAAGTTTACAGTCTAAAATCTCGTGTAGATGATGTGTAAATTCAGGTTCCGTAAACCAGTGGTTCAGCAAATAGCTACCGATAAAATTCATATCAAACTAAAAATATGCACTGAAGTCGATACGGCCCAGCATGACCGCAATCACACAGCTGATGCCCAGCAAAAGAATAAAGATTAAAGAATAAAAGAATAGTACTTTGTCGATTCAATCAACCATATTTTCTACTTCCATTGTCAAGTACTGGCTTTTGGCTTCACTCAAAACGAAATTTATATTTGTGTGTGTATTGGTGTGTTGGTGTGTGTGTGTGTATATTTGTGTGTTTGTATGTATGTATATATGTATGTATGTATGTATGTATGTATGTGTGCTTGTATGTCTATGCTTGTATGTATATGAATGTAAATCATGAATATGCCCATACGTATAACCGTCTTTCTATAATGTGTGTTCACCTGTAATTGTGTGGGAGAGATTGCCTGCATGTATACGTATGCGTGTCTCAGTGAGTCTGTTTATGCTTGTGTATACCTGTATATGTCTGGGGTGCAGAGGTCTGTGCTTGTGTCTAAACACATTCTTCTAGCGTTGAACGCTGTTTAGTAGAGAGAAATAATTATTCCCCGATAATTATATATTTCTTCAAAATAATTTCCGCTCTATTCTACTCCAATCCCAATATAACATCACATCAACAACAACATTCACAATAATTTCATCAACAACAACAACGATAACAATAACAACAGCAACATTAATAAAAAAAAAAGTATATAGCAAAAGAAATAACAAGAAAAAAGTATTCTAAAACAGTAACGAAAAAAAGTATCTAAAACAGCAACAAAAAAAAGCATTCTAAAACAGCAATGCCAGAATTTTAATAGTAGAGCGCATGTATATTTAGATATTAATCTCATAGCATCATTAAAGTATATTGATT
>NC_043009.1:60266550-60276550 GCF_006345805.1 Octopus sinensis
TTTCTTTTATCCGAATTTCACTCAGATTTCATTGGTTGACCAGAGGCTTATATGAAACAAAGCTTGGGCAAGATGCCACTCGGTGAGATCGAACGCGGGACATACACATAAGCAGCCACACATATACAGTCCTATGAATTCAATGAATAACTGGAAACCACTTCAGATATAAGACGGATGGGAAGATGCATATTTAAAGAACATGGAAGAATGTTATGAATTATCCTTAAGGCCATGGAGTAATGAAGTGAGCTGGATGAATGGAGGATAAAAATGGAAATCGTTGATGAATCTTGTAGAGCGATATGCTTGATAAAAAGTTTCATCTATTTTTATCAAATGTAAAAATAAATCTAATAAAAATATGTGATAAAAAAATTAGGAATTCATAAAAATTTATAAAAATATATGATATAAAAATAAAAAAATTTTAATAAAATATATATTTTTTTTTAAATGGTAGAGTAAATTAAAATTGATTAAAAATAGATTGGATAAACGAATTGGATTAAAAGTGTGAAGGTAAAATATAGGAAACTATACAGGAATCTGGATTTAAAATGTATTAAAATGACCTAAGGTGAAGAGAAGTGAGTCGAAATAAAGAAAAAGCAATTGATAGTAATAGAGTATTGATCTGGTAACCAACGCGACAGGAAGTAAAGTAAGGGAGGAGGTGTTTCGGAATAAGCGGAAGTAATGAGAGCTCTTCGGAAAGGAGTTTACGAAAATTTACTAAGATGGCTGTAAAATTTCCCAGTGTTTTTGTTCAACCAAAAGCAAAAGCGATGTTATTTGTTAAAGCAGTTTATAGCTGACTAAAAAGAATTTACATGTATACTCTTTTACTCTCTTTTACTTGTTTCAGTCATTTGACTGCGGCCATGCTGGAGCACCGCCTTTAGTCGAGCAAATCGACTCCTGGACTTATTCTTTGTAAGCCCAGTACTTATTCTATCGGTCTCTTTTGCCGAACCGCTAAGTGACAGGGACGTAAACACACCAGCATCGGTTGTCAAGCAATGCTAGGGGGACAAACACAGACACACAAACATATACACACACACTTATATATATATATATATATATACATATATACGACAGGCTTCTTTCAGTTTCCGTCTACCAAATCCACTCACAAGGCATTGGTCGGCCCGGGGCTATAGCAGAAGACACTTGCCCAAGATGCCACGCAGTGGGACTGAACCCGGAACCATGTGGTTGGTTAGCAAGCTACTTACCACACAGCCACTCCTGCGCCTATATGTGTGCATGTACAAAAAGAGCCAAAGCTTGAATATTAATAACGAGATGTGATGTACGGGAGAATACATTTTTTTAAATGTCCTTATGCCATTCTTAAAGTATGTATTATACACCTAGTGCTTTCGTGAGGGGGAAAAATGTAAACAAGAATAGGGCGGCTTCTCTGCCCTGAAGTCATGGCCCATAATTATAATCTAAAATTTTCGCGGTTTTCTTTTTTCTCGAAAACGCCGATTCTGTTGGCACTCGCTCCATTACTCACTGTCCTCTAAAGATCGGAAACGTTAAACTTGCAGAAAATTGTAAAAGTTTTTCACTGAGAAGTAATATATAAAAATTCTTCAATATGCATTCATTCCTTTTTTTTTTACTACTCTTCGTTCACGCAGTTCTTTGTGTCATGGCATAATAAGCACACACATACACACACATAGACATAATAGACATACACACATACATGCACGCATACATACATGCATGCGTACATGCATACATACATACATACATACATACATACATACATACATACATACATACATGCATGCATACATACATATATACATACATACATACATGCATACATACATACATGCATACATACATACATACATACATACATGCATACATACATACATTCATACATACATACATACATGCGTACATACATACGTACATACATACATACATACATACATACATACATACATACATACATACATACATGCATGCATGCATACATACATACATACATACATACATACATACATACATACATACATACATACATACATACATACATACATACATACATACATACATAGATGCGTACATACCTACCTTATAAATTTACGTTTATAGCATTAATAATTGGAACACTTCGTTTTGTTCGTAAATATCTAAGTCACAATGTGAAAACGCTAGAGTGTACAGAGAAAGAAATCAACCATCTAACTCGCATATCACAAGGGAAATCTCTTAACAGAACAGTAAAAAATATGCATATCAAATAATGTCACGTTTTGAACGTGACATTATTTTTGCTACCTACATTCCAAAGATTTAAGCTTTGTATCTGTTTTAGAAACCAACTCCTTCCTTATAGGAAGACTTCAAATTAATTAAAATGGAAAAGAACAAACGTATATACATGCCCACATACATACAGACGAATATACACACAAACGGATATACACACATACATACCGACAGACAAAATGAATATACGTACATACACCGAAACTATAAATTTTGATTTGTACCTATCATCATAGATGCATTAGGCTGTGTATCTATAGATTTACACACACACACACACACACGCACAAAATAGAAGTGCTAGGTTTTTCGACGAAAGATCAAATGAAACTGACGCGGATTCTCCAAAGCTAATCTGTTAGTGGCACCGTGAAGATTTCTAAGACACTCCAAAACTTTTCCACCTGAGATTCTCATGCGAATAGATGCACACACTTGGGTGTGTGCATCGACAGCTCAACCAATACCAACCACAAATTTTCAAACACCGGGAACTCTCTTGACTTAAAACGCCTTATCGCTTTGTTAGCGATTGGCTTGAAACTCTCTTAAGAACTTCAATGAATCCAAAAGAACAATATGCTTACATACATACATACATACATACATCTTTTTACTTGTATCAGCCATCTGACAGCCGTCATGTTAGGATACCGCCTTGAAGTGGGTTTTTTTTTTTTATCGAACAAATCTAGTCTCGGACTTATTTTTTAAGCCTAATACTTATTCTATCGACCGCTTTCTGTCGAACCGCTAAGTTACGAAGACGTAAACACAACAACACGAGTTGTCAAGCGGTGGTAGGGGACAAACACAGACACGAAGACACACACGCACGCATCGATATACATACATACATACATACATACATACATACATACATACATACATACATACATGCATATATATATATATATATATATATATATATATATATATATAAAGTAACAAATTATGTTTAATTTATCTTTATATATATATATATATATATATACATTGGGCTTTTTACAGCTTCCGTCAACAAAATACATATACAGGGTTTTGGTTGGCCCGAGGCTATAGTAGAAGACCCTTTCCCAAAGTGCCACCTAAAACCATGTCGGTGGGAAACAAGCTTCTTACCACACAGACACGAACCATAGCCATCACTCGCAAGTGCCGATGATCTGGCAGTATGTACCACATTTTTGCTAATTACTTTTAGGTCTCTATACATTTCTCAGCAGACATAGACACCATCTCCGACTTCCTGTCGTTAGCTCAACGGAACATCGAGGACGTAACCGCTGGACGGAGATCTGCACCAGCACTTCGGCTGGTGCTCATTTTCAGCTGTGTAAACCGGAGAGACGTAAAACGAAATGTCTTTCTCAACATATCATTCGGTCCAGGGTCGATTTGTTTGACTAAAGCTCTTCGAGGCGGTATCCCAGCATGACCGCAATCCAATTACCGAAACAAGTAAAAGACAAATATTACGTCATTACCAGAAGCATTATACTGACCTGTATTCTGTGTAGCCGTGTCCTCCGTACAAGTCATAGAACAGTTGAGTATTCTGAGGATCTTCTATCAAGCGGCAGAAGGCCCCATGTTGGAAGAAGCAGCTCTTATCGACATGATTTAATGGAAGGATTCCTCCGTTGAGTATGTCAAACCCAGTTACCTCTATCTGGGAGCAAGTTGGGGCACTGGATTTGAGGGTCGGGATAAAAGCTGCCATATGACATCTCTTTACGTTTCGCAAATATTCTTTACTCTGCAAATATACAAAAACATATGGCAATGGTTAAAAATCTCAATAGATAGATAGATAGATAGATAGATAGATAGATAGATAGATAGATAGATAGATAGATAGATAGATAGATAGATAGATAGATAGATAGATTGATTGATAGATTACTGTCTACCTTTTCATCGAAAAAGTTGATGAATGACTCCACCTGGCGACACAAGTGATTACCAACATTAAAAGCAAAGTTTTGGTCAGCAGGACAGGTATGCGTTTCATCAAAACACCTATAAAAGTTGCAGTCACCTCTTGCCACAAGCATGGCACACCTTTCTGCCCCTGTTGAATAAAAATGATAGAAAAGTGTGAACATATACAAGTTAAGTAACATGGTGTAGAGACTGGGTTTGTAATATATGGGTGCGTTTAAGGAGGCGAGCTGGCAAAATGCTTAGTGGTATTTCGTCTGCCGTTACGTTCTGAGTTCAAATTCCACCGAGGTCAACCTTGCCTTTCATCCTTTCGGGGTCGATAAATAAAGTACCAGTTTCGCACTGAGGTCGATATAATCGACTTAATCCCTTTGTCTGTCCTTGTTCGTCCCCTCTGTGTTTAGTCCCTTGTGGGTAATAAAGAAATAGGTATTTCGTCTACCGCTACGTTCTGAGTTCAAATTCCGCCGAGGTCGATTGCCTTTCTTCCTTTCGGGATCGATTAAATAAGTACGAGTTACGCACTGGGGTCAATGTAATCGACTTAATCCCTTTGTCTGTCCTTGTTTGTGCCCTCTATGTTTAGCCCCTTGTGGGCAGTAAAGAAAAATATTGTACATGTGTGTGTGTGTGTTAATTTATGCGCACTTATGTATGTGTTTGTGTGTGGTTTGTGCATGTCTGTATACTTGAGTGTATGCGCGCGCGTATGTGTGTGTACTTGTCTTTCTGTTTGTGTATGTTTCTCACCACACAACAAGTGGTGATGGTTTCTTTATGTCCCCGTATGTAGGTATGTCTATATGTATCATCGTATGAAGGTTTGTAAGTAATTATGCCCATTCACGTATGTGTGTGTGTGTGTGTGTGTGTGTGTGTGTGTGTGAACGTCGTACTGCTGTAGGTATGTATGTACAGGTAACTACCACTCGCTCGTATTAAGCATTTTGCCAGGTGTACTAAGGATTCTGCCAGCTCTCTGCCTTAATAATAATAATAATAATAATAATAATAATAATAATAATAATAATAATAATAATAATAATAATAATAATAATAATAATAAAACGAGACGAATAGAAAACGAGTCAAACTTATAAAGTAATGGCTGGTGTTTGGTTTGATTGCCCAAAACCCTCGATGACAATACTCCAACATAACAGCAATTCAATGACTGAAACAAGAAGAAATAAAAGGAAAAGAAAAAGGAAAAGAATCAAAGAAAGTAAATGAAGTGAAATGAGATTCTGTGATGTTCATGGTTTTATCCCAAGATCAAACAGCGTGCGTATAAGGAAATAGCTAAAGCCGAAAATCGAAGCTGATACAGAGACACATCTCTCAAGACTAGTGGTTCTCATCGGAAGTCCGTATGACCCCTGGAGATCCATATAAAATTTGGGAGGGTTCCACGTAAGTAAAATAGTAAATTTGGGAGCTGCAGTAATATATTCAGGTTCCATGAAAATATTTGTTTTAGAAATATTTATAGCAAGAACAGCTCCGTTTTTTTCTCTAATGTTTTACGCTCTTCAACCTTTACAAGTGAATGTGTGACGAACTAAATAGATATTTTGAAAGAGGTATCTATAAGATTAGTTTATAATTAGGCGCAGGAGTGGCTGTGTAGTAAGTAGCTTGCTTACCAACCACATGGTTCCGGGTTTAGTCCCACTGCGTGGCACCTTGGGCAAGTGTCTTCTACTATAGCCTCGGGCCGACCAAAGCCCATGTGAGTGGATTGGTAGACGGAAACTGAAAGAAATCCGTCGTATATATATATATATATATATATATAATATATATATTATATATATACAAAGAAGTAAATATATGGCACAACGAAGTACCGATATTTGCATTACTAATTTATTTATATATATATATATATATATATAATATATATATTATATGTGTGTGTGTGTATGTTTGTGCGTTTGTGTTTGTCCCCACAACATCGCTTGACAATGATGCTGGTGTGTTTACGTCCCCGTAACTTAGCGGTTCAGCAAAAGAGACCGATAGAATAAGGACTTACAAAGAATAAGTCCTGGGATCGATTTGCTCGACCAAAGGCGGTGGTCCAGCATGGCCGCTGTCAAATGACTGAAACAAATAAAAAAAAATAAACATCGAATGGCTATTTGGGTCCACCAGAATAAAATAGTAATCAAAAGGGTCCATAGATTTTTTTTAAATAGTTGAGAGCCCCTGGTCTAGACCTGCTCCATACAACAGGGGGCATTAAAATTGTTATTGATCAAAAACGAGATAAAAGATAGAAAATATAGATGGATATATTTGTTATAGATTTGTCAATGTACATGCGTGAGTGTGATAGAGAAAGAGAGAAAGAGAGGGGGAGAAAGAGGTGGAAGAGAGAGCGCAGAATTGTGTGTGTGTGTGTGTGTGTGTGTGGTGTGTGTGTGTGTGTGTGTGTGTGGTGTGTGTGTGTACAGCGCGCGCGTTTTTACTTACTTAGGTTCGATGTTCTTTGAGCTATTTTATTTCGAGCTGGTTGCCGGAAATTACGGGAAGAATCGTCAGTCGAGGGTCGAATGTCTGACCTCTGTCTCTGTGTGAAGGGCTTTACTGTTGACAACATCGACTGCTGTACGCGTTCCTGCCACCAAGGAAACGGTCCATGGTTATTCCTATTGAATGAATGACTTGGATTTATTTTCAACCGAGGCCAAACTACCGGAGCTTTCCAATCGAATTCTTTGATTTGATCGCTGAAGCCACTTTTTAGTTTCGGTAGAGGAACTGTGATGCTCTCTGTTATTCTGCCTTGTTCAGGAATTTTCTCGTTCCAGAAACTATTTCTCGATGCCCTCAATTTAGTTTTAGTTTGAGGAGTTTGTTCTGGTCCTGTTCTGTGGTTGCTTCTTGAAGGTACAGAGTGTAGTTTGGTAAATATTTCAGCTCTGGATATTTTTCGTTCGGGTTCAGGGTTTGATTGTCGTTGCTCAGATTCCGGATAAGGATTTCTTCGTTCAGGCTCAGGGCGAAGATTTCTCTGCTTATTTTCAGGGATTGAATGTGGGGGCCCAGACTCAGAAAATGGATTCCTTTGTTTAATCTCAGCAAACGGATTCTTTCGTTCAGGCTCAGAATGCGGATTTCTTCTTTCAGGCTCAGAAAATGGATTCCTTTGCTCAGGATCAGGACGAGAGTTCCTTCTTCAGGCTCAGGACGAGAGTTCCTTCTTTCAGGCTCAGGATGTGAATTCTTTCGCTTAGGCTCAGAAAATGGATTCCTTTGCTCAGGCTCAGGATGGAGGTTCCTTCTTTCAGGTTCAGAAAATGGATTATTTTGTTCAGGCTCAGGACGAGAGTTCCTTCTTTCAGGCTCAGGACGAGAGTTCCTTCTTTCAGGTTCAGAAAATGGATTTTTTGTTCAGGCTCAGGACGAGAGCTCCTTCTTTCAGGTTCAGAAAATGGATTATTTTGTTCAGGCTCAGGACGAGAGTTCCTTCTTTCAGGCTCAGGTTGGGAATTCTTTAGCCGAGGCTCAGAAAATGGATTTCTTCGCTCAGGCTCAGGACGCAAGATCCTTCTTTCAGGCTCAGAAAATGGATTTTTTCGTTCGGGCTTAGAAAATGGATTTCTTCGCGCAGGCTCAGGACGCAAGATCCTTCTTTCAGGCTCATGATATGGATATTTTCGTTGAGGCTCGGAGTGTAGATTTTTTTGTCTTGTCTCATGATTTGCATATTTTTGCTGTAACTCTGGGATTGCAATTTTTCCTTCAGGTTTCGTGTAAGGACTCCTTAGTTCTAATTTGGGATTTGTATTTCTTTGCTCAGCTGCAGGTTGTAACCTTCTTCGTTCAGTAGCTGAAGGCTCTGGTTCAGGCTCAGAGTACAAAGAAATCCTTATCGAATTCTCACTCAACCAACTGTTCTTTCGATTCCTTTTATCTACATCAGATATTGGAAAAGTTCTTTGAATATTATCACCAGGAAATATTCCTGAAGGTTTTACATCAAGTACAACTTTTTCTCTTTTTGATTCTGTTCTTCCTGAATTTATTTTGTGATCTTTGTAAGGAATTAACCAGCCAGATTCTGAGAATCTTTGAATTGGATTAACACTTGGATAAATAATCCTTGTCCACGGTCTAACATTGATTCCGTTGATTTCACCGGCAGTAAATCTATCTCTTTTAGACATCGCCGGATTTGCAGCAGACTTTATCCTTGGCTGTTGCGTACCACGTTTCACTCTGTTGCGTCTCAGAGACGTCCCGGCCTCTACAATACTGCGAAATGTTTCGATTGGAGGATCGGCGGGAAAAACGATTCGCTTCGATTGAGTTTTTCGAAATCTAGAACTGACGTTTGGTGTGGCTGTCTCAACATCACTAATCAATATTTTTCGGAAATAATTTTTCGCGTATTCTTTATCGCGGTTCGAGCTTTCGCTGCTGAGGTGATCAGACAATGCTGCAATTCCCATGGTATCTGTTGTATGGACATCAATAAATGCAGTCGGCAAAATATGTACGTGAGATTTGGTGGTTAACATGCCTGTAACAGATGTAATGCATGTAGCTGTGGTTAGAAACCATAACACCGAGAACAAAAGATCCATCCTTGCTCTCTTCAGCAAAACTGATTTAATTGTAAGTTACCTGTTCAGGTAAATGTAAAGATAGCTAACAGCGTCGATATTATGTTAGACAGTTTCGGTGGTAGGATGTAGCTGTGATGGCGGAAGTGGTGGTGGTGATGGTATGGTGACGGTAGTGGGGGGGGGTATGGTGATGGTGGTGCTGCAGCTAATAGTAGAAGTAGTAATAGTAGCAGTAGTAGCAGCAGCAGTGTTCGTGGTGGTAGATAAAGTAGACGTGGTGGAAGTGACGGTGGTATTAGAAGTAGTAATATTGGTAGTGGTGGTAGCATTGGTATTAGTGTTGGCGGAAGTGACGACAATGGTGGGCATGTAGTAGTAGTAGTAGTAGTAGTAGTAATTATGTTGATGCTTTTAGTGATAAAGATGGTAGTGGTGATCGTTGTACAGGTTGTGGTGGTGGTGGTGGTGGTGGTGGTGAGAGGAACAGGAACATAATCATAGTGCAACTGCAATGGTAGTGGTAGTAGTAGTAGTAGTAGTAGTAGTAGTAGTAGTAGTAAATTTTCAGGATATTTGACTAATTCGACATACGTGAGAGAATATGTATGTATCTACGAATGTATATTTGTATACGTATGGGAATGTTTATACTTAATTTGTGTATATCCGCGTGAAGGTATGTCTATATGTATCATGGTATGAAGGTTTGTAAGTAATTATGGTCATTCACGTATGTGAACGTCGTACTGCTGTGTGCATGTATGTACAGGTAACTACCACTCGCTCGTATTAAGCATTTTGCCAGGTGTACTAAGGATTCTGCCAGCTCTCTGCCTTAATAATAATAATAATAATAATAATAATAATAATAATAATAATAATAATAATAATAATAATAATTTTTGGCACAAGGGCAGCTTGGGGGAGGTGGGGATGAGTCGATTACATCGACCCCAGTGTTCAACTGGTACTTTTTCAATCGACCCCCGAAAGGATGAAACGAAAAGTCGACCTCGGGTGTATTTGAACTCAGAACGTAGCGGCAGATGAAATACTGCTAAGTATTTCGCCCGGCGTGCTACCGATTCTGCAAGCTCACCGCTTCAGTAATCTTTTCTACTCTAGGCACAAGGCCCGAACTTTGTGGGGATGGGGGCCAGTATATTAGATCGACC
>NC_043009.1:60286550-60306550 GCF_006345805.1 Octopus sinensis
ATGTATGCATGTATGTATGTATGCATGTATCTATGTATGTATGTATGTATGTATGTATGTATGTATGTATGTATGTATGCATGTATGCATGTATGTATGCATGTATGTATGCATGTATGTATGCATGTGTGTATGTATGTATGAAGATTTTAATCAATAAATTACATCAATAACTCAATGATGACACTTTGAATGTTTTTTTATAATTGTTTACGTATCGTTTCTCTGTTTGTTTATTTTTATATTCTTTATTACGCTTCTTCTTATCGTGTTTTATATTTTCTCATTATTTTCGTAACGTTTTTTTTATTTATTACTTTTAACATTTTTTAAGTACTTCTTATGATTATGTATTTATATTTGTTGGCTGTGTAGTTAAGACACACGTTTTGAAATCACATGATTTGTGGTTCAGTCCCACTGCACGGTACTTTGAGCAAATGTCTTCTACTGTAAACCTTAGGGCGACTAATATCTTGTGAATGATTACGTTCGACAGAAACTGTGAGGAAGCCTGTTACATGTGTGTGTGTGTGTGTGTGTTTGCTCCTTCTTCCACCGCTTGAAAACCGGTGTTGGTTCATTTGCATTCCCATAATTCAGCGATTCTGCAAAACGAATCCGATAAAATAAATACCAGGCTTGGTATTTATTTTATTTATAAAATTTCTGTATTTATTTTATTTATAAAATTTCTGTATTCATTTTACTCTTTTACTTGTTTCAGTCATTTGACTGTGGCCATGCTGGAGCACCGCCTTTAGTTGATCGAGCAAATCGACCCCAGGACTTATTCTTTCTAAGCCTAGTACTTATTCTATCATTCTCTTTTGCGGAACCGCTAAGTTACGGCGACGTAAACACACCAGCATCGGTTGTCAAGCGATGTTGGGGGGAACAAACACAGACACAAAACATACACACACACACACACACACACACACACACACACACACACACACACACACACATATATATATATATATATATATATATATATATATATACATATATACGACGGGCTTCTTTCAGTTTCCGTCTACCAAATCCACTCACAAGGCTTTGGTCAGCCCGAGGCTATAGTAGAAGACACTTGCCCAAGGTGCCACGCAGTGGGACTGAACCCGGAACCATGTTGTTGGTAAGCAAGCTACTTACCACACAGCCACCCCAGTACTGGGGTCGATTTACACGACTAGACCCTTCAAGGCGGTGCCCCAGCACAGCCGCAGTTCAATGACTAAAACACGTAAAAGATAATTAATAAAAAGTCTGTTTACACCTGCGTTACTTAACATTCTTATAAATATTTATATACCTTTAATAAAATTATTTGTTTAGTGTTTTTCTCTATCTTCATTCAATTAAGTAACTGTTTACTAAAGGTTTTTGTTCTATCTACTTTGTTGTCTATGTTTGCGTATAAAACATTAATATTGGGCTGTCCGGAAAGTTCGTGCCGATTTTTAAAGGAAAGAAAAATGTCAATAAATACTTGCCATTACATTTTTAATCAACCAAATATGAACCTTTTTCTTGCACAATGCGTCTCCATCTTTCCTTTAACTTGAAAATACCCTCTTCCCAGAATTGAGGTGGTTTCATGGCAAAGAATTCATCAAGGCATCTTTTTACGTCATCCAAGGAATTGAAATTTTTACCATTAAGTCTATTCTGCAGAGACCTCAATAAGTGGAAATCCGAAGGAGCAATATCTGGTGAATATGGAGGGTGGGGGTAACACATCCCAGCCGAGCTGCAGCAATTTTTGTCTGGTTCCCAAAGCATCAAGTGCCGAAAATGAAATTTCTTATCTTCCATTTTAAAGGGTTGCAGAATTAACACAGATAATAGGAACATAAATCTTCTTCCACGAAAAGATAGCTTAAACTGTGCTCTAAATAGAGGTGTAGTCAAATCCTATTTTATGGACCCAACCACGTTCTAAAATAAGTCGAAAGGTAAGCTACTATAAATCGGCACGAACTTTCTGGATAACCCAATAAAACGTGGAATACAAGAGAAAATGGCGGCCTGTATCGGCAAAATAAATATGCAGTGTTGCTCATGCTTTAAGATAATCACAAGTCATTGGTCGGCGATCCGTGGCCGAAGTAGAAGAACCTTACCCAAGATAAACACTGCAGTGAGAACTGAACCCAATACCATGTGGTTCAAAGAGAAGATTCTTAACACATGGGCGCGCGTGCACACACACACACACACACACACACACACACACATAATGCCGAGTGATTCATTCACTTTTTGAAAAAAGTAGAACAGGTGTTGCTTTGAAACATTTTCTGGGAGGTAGGGTTGTTTTTTTTGTTTGCTTGCTTGTTTGTTTTATAGAATAAGTACTAGGCTTTCAAAGAATAAGTCCCGGGGTCGATTTCCTCGACTAAAGGCGGTGCTCCAGCATGGCCGCTGTCAAATGACTGAAACAAGTAAAAGAGCAAAAGAGTAAAAATAATATTTTCTGCTATAGGTACGAGACCTGAAATTTTGAGGAGGTGGGGTCTAGTCTATATACATTGACCCCCGGCTGTGTTCAACTGGTCTTTGTTTCATCGACCCAGAGAGAATAAAAGGTAAAGTTGATTTTGGCGGAATTTCTACTCAGAACATAAAGACGGACGAAAGCTACTAAGCATTTTGTCCGGCATGCTAACGATTCTTATTTCTTTACTGCCCACAAGGGGCTATTTCTGGAGCAACGTGAAATGAATTGTTTTGCTCAAGAACACAACGCGTCACCCGGTCCAGAAATCGAAACCACAATCTTACGTTCATGAGTCCAACACCCTAACCACTAAGCCACGCGCCTCCACCATATAATGTAAAGTCGACCTCGGCGGAATTTGAACTCAGAACGTAAAGAGGGATGAAAGACGCCCTGCATGCTAACGATTCTGCCAGCCTACCAATAATAAGAATAACCCTTTCTTATTTTGGCAGGCCAGCAACTTTGAGGGGTGGGGAAGTCGATTACATCGAACCCAGTGCGTCCCTGGTATTCATTTTATTGACCCCGAAAGGATGAAAGGCAAAGTCGACCTCGGCGGAATTTGAACTCAGAATATAAAGTCGGGTGAAATGCCGCTAAGCATTTTATCCGGTGTGCTAAGCTCGCCAATAATAATAATTATTGTTACATTTGCGTAGGCTTTTTACATGTTATATTATTTACCTAATTTCACAAGAGTCATTCTTCTTTCAAACAAAGGACCAAATACGCCTATCGAACTCAACCTGGCCGCTTATGTTGTAATTCTGAAACCCTGGAACTGGGTGTGGGTGGTACCCTGTGGTGAGGTAGCGTTACACGATAGCAACAACCACAAGACACAAAGGATAAATATTTTAAAAAAATTATTTGTGATATTCAATACATTCGTACGTTCCACCACATGGATTACCGGTGGAACATTGCCATCAAAAATACCACTAAATGCAATCACAATAGGTCTGACTGTTGTTTACGACAGAAGGCAAAATTTGTGCGTTGTCCAACGGATATGAGTATTTCATTGAAAATCAATGAAAAAAAATGAGAACATTTATTGATAAATGTTGCTTTACCAAGATTATAAATTTACACTTATACCTATAATAATGAGCTAACTCTAAAGGCGGCGAGCTGGCAGAATCGTTACCGCGCCGGCAAAGATACATAACAGCATTTCGTTCGTCTTCACGTTCAAATTACGTCAACGTTGTCTTTGCCTTTTGGAATCGCCGGCCTGGCTTGACAAAATTTCTTACTGGTGCAATAGTTTACATTATAGTATCACCTTAACCCTTCGTGGTGGAGGCGTGTGGTTTAGTGGTTAGGGTGTCAGCATCATGATCGTAAGATTGTGGTTTCGATTCCTGAACCGAGCGACGCGTTGTGTTCTTGAGCAAAACACTTCATTTCACGTTGCTCCAGTCCACTCAGCTGGCAAAAATGAGTACCGCTGCGATGGACTGGCGTCCCGTCCAACTGAGGAACACATACGCCATAGAAACCGGGCTCATGAGCCTAGCTAGGCTTTAAAAGGGCGCATTTTATTTTTAACCCTTCGTGGGCCGGCGGGGTTGGAATTACACAAAAGGCCATTGGGGGTACCCTTTTATTTTTGCGCATTTCCGCACTGTCCATAAAGTAATATTTCTTTAATTTTAATTCCGCAGAGGTCGACTTCACCTTTCATCCTTTCGGAGGCGATAAATTAAGTACCAGTTGCGTACTGGAGTCGATCTAGTCGACTGGCCTCGCATACCCACCCACCCCACTCAAATTTTGGGCCTTGTGCCTAGTGTAGAAAATAATATTTGTTCAATCTTGTGTATATGTGTGAGTGCATGATACAGAACAAGAAATTTAGCACTTTTTTTTATAGTTTTATAAACTATACATACTAAATATACATGCTATACATAATATACATACTAAATATATATACTAAATAGATATATTAAATATAAATATACATACTAATTATAAAATAAAGCATTAAAAAGTATATCAATTCATACCAGTAAAAATACGAAGAAAATTGATTATAGTTCATCAGAATATCTGAAAAAAGAACAGAAAAAAATAATTTCACAGGCGTAGGAATGGCTGTGGTAAGTAGCTTGCTTACCAACCACATGGTTCCGGGCTCAGTTCCACTGCGTGGCACCTTGGACAAGTGTCTTCTACTATAGCCTCGAGCCGACCAAAGCCTTGTGAGTGGATTTGGTAGACGGAAACTGAAAGAAACCCGTCGTATATGTATATATATATATATGTGTGTATGTATGTGTTTGTCTGTGTTTGTCCCCCAACATCGCTTGACAACCGATGCTGGTGTGTTTACGTCCCCGTAACTTAGCGGTTTTGCAAAAGAGACCGATAGGATAAGTACTAGGCTTAGAAAGAATAAGTCCTGGGGTCGATTTTCTCGATCGACTAAAAGCGATGCTCCAGCATGGCCACTGTCAAATGACTGAAACAAGTAAAAGAGTAAAAGGGTAAAAGAGAGAAGGCCAATGAGGTCCAGTTGGCCCCCAATGACCATATTTTATGCTATAACATTCATATGACTGGAAATTCTTAACTCAAAATTTGTACGAGCATACATGAACTATTGACAATAAGAGTCATGAGATATAAAATCATTTAAGTAAAAAATATAAAAGTTGCATAACTTTTAAAATTCTCTGGGGTCCCAAGAGACACCGCCGGCCCACGAAGGGTTAAAGGCAAGGATCTGAATGACAATTCAGATAGTGGAAATAATTAGTTCATAACAAGTTTGGTGGGACAGAATTCCTTTTTTTTTAAAGAAAATGGTGATATTCAAACAGCTCCACATTTGCATTGGTAGTCTGATATGAACATATTTTGTGCTATGTGTTTTTATTTGTACTTACAATTATTTTATCACTATGAAATATTGCGCTTATGATATCAGAGTAAATTCTTCAATATTAGCTTATTGGAGAGATAATGTTAAAATGCAAGGGAAAAATATATCATCAATTATGATATTTTTTTTATTTTTCACCTTTTTCAGTCACTGATCTACGGCCACCCAGAGACACCCACCTTGAAAGGGTTTTGTTGAGCAGATGGACCTCAGTAGTTATTTTTTAAAATTCTTGGCCAAACAGTGGGAGAATGGATAACACAAATACAACACACACACATACATATATATATATATATATATATATATATTATATATATATATATGAGTGCGTGTGTGTGTGTGTGTGTGTGTGTGTGTGTTTAACGGGCTTCCACACGGGTTCTGTCTACCAAATTCTCTCACGAAGAAGCATTGATTGGCCCGGGGTTATACTAGAAGGCACATGCCCAAGATTCTGTGAAGTTGGACTGAACTCAAAACCTCGGTGTTGCAAAGCGATCTTCTTAACCACAAAGCTGTCCCTGCGCCTGTCAAAATTTATATTATTATTATTTTTTTATTATTATTATTATTATTATTATTATTATGATTATTATTATTATTATTATCATCATCATCATCATCATCATCATCATCATCATCATCATCATCATCATCATCATATATGAATAAAACCCACACACTCAGGAAACTTAAGTGAAGCAGTCAAAATTTCAAGGAAAGGTTAAATGCATAAAATAGCTGCATAAATTATGATAATTGTTTTAGAATTTAACGTGTATAAGGAACCCTTTTTTGTCAAAAATTAGGTAAAAAAAATATGGGAATTTTTTTATACCTGGATAGTTTTATAATCCTTTACATAACTTTTTCCCAAATTTTAAGCCCCAAAAATTTAGGGGTTAAAATACGGTAATTAGTGTGTTGCAGATCTATAACGTGATTCGAACTTGGAACTTCTTGGTTTCCGAACACGAAATATTGTATCCGGTATTTTGTCGTGCCAGCAAAAACTGACCAATGGTTTCCTAGGAATTTTGGAATCTGGTCAAAACAGCTCGTAGATGTGATGACGTCAAGAAAAAACTAAACCGTGACGAGCAACGATCATACATTACATTCTTTGAGTGACGTCAACAAAAATTCAAACGAATCCAAAATTGTCGATTGGAAAAATCAGTCAAGCTTTGATTATGTTAATCACAGTCAGTAAAGTGAGTAGCGAACAATAAAGTCAGACGAATACAGAATTATATTTGGCCGGGTCAGAGGTCAGTGTGCAACGAACTGATACCGGTAGACAAGATGCTAAATACAGATAAATTACAGACAATAGAAGCTGATAGACAGAGTCATGAACAACGAAGCATCGCTGCAAACGAAATTCGAAATTCCTTCTCTTATAACAACCACCGAAAGGCTAACAAAACTTCTGCCATGCGAATAATTTCGGCTGATTCTGTTTTGACAGAAAGACGTGAACGCTACACTAGTTAACCACTCCAGTATATCAACACTAATCACCACACAGAAAAATTCCAACATAATAGAGTGAAATGGACTCTGTTTCACTTTTTGATTTTTGTTGTTGCTTGTTTTCTTTTCTTTTTCTTTTTTTTTTCTTCCGGGCCTAAGTGTCTGGCTTTTCTTTCTAAAGTATAAAAGGTAACAATAAGTATATGATTTCAACTCATATTCACATCATCAACTTCGGCTTATTATGAGGCGGCGAGCTGGCAGAGACGTTAGCACACCGGCGAAATGTTTAGCGGCATTTCGTCTGCCATTACATTCTGAGTTCAAATTCCGCCGAGGTCGACTTTGCCTTTCACCCTTTCGAGGTCGATAAATTTAGTACCAGTTACGCACTGGGGTCGATGTAATCGACCTAACCCCTTTGTCTGCCCTTGTTTGTCCCCTCTGTGGGCAATAAAGAAATGTGTATATGATTTCAACTCATATTCACATCATCGGCTTCGGTTTATAATGAGGCGGCGAGCTGGCAGAAACGTTAGCACACCGGCGAAATGTTTACCGGCATTTCGTCTGCCGCTACGTTCTGAGTTCAAATTCCGCCGAGGTCGACTTTGCCTTTCACCCTTTCGGAGTCGATAAATTTAGTACCAGTTATGCACTGGGGTCGATGTAATCGACCTAACCCCTTTGTCTGATCTTGTTTGTCCCCTCTGTGTTTAACCCCTTGTGGGCAATAAAGAAATAATAATAAAAACTTCGGCTTATTACCATATCATTACAAATGTTTGAAACATTTGAGATATTTGTCATTTGTTTTATCAAATCTGCTGTAGTACAAACGAGTACTTCTCAATTTTGGTTCGTTATGATTGCAGAATGAACATGTTTTTGTACAGAAATATTAGCCGGAAGTAAATCACAATAAAAGAAGACACGAAGTGGAAACGAGGAACTGGTGATACAGATTATATTTCTTTACTACCCACAAGGGGCTAAACATAGAGGGGACAAACAAGGACAGACAGAGGGATTAAGTCGATTACATCGACACCAGTGCGTAACTGGTACTTAATTTATCGACCCCGAAAAGATGAAAGGCAAAGTCGACCTCGGCGGAATTTGAACTCAGAACGTAACGGCAGTACGAAATACGGCTACGCATTTCGCCCGGCGTGCTAACGTTTCTGCCAGCTCGCCGCCTTTACTGGTGATACAGATTAACATGTATCTTGTAGTGCCAAGATACCAGGGAAACTAGTATAATGGTAGATGATCGTTTTCATACTTCTTTGACTTAATGTCTTATACGCGTCTCATTTTTTGGACAGCAACCTTGAAGTATTTTCGTTGAACAAATCAATCCCAGTACTTACTTCTCCTAAAGCCGTTGCCGAACCGGTAACTCATTGGGACACAAACATACGAAACAGTGGTCCAGTAGGGCGGTGGTGGGGAACAAATGCAAATACAAGTCGTGACAAAGTATAATAAATATTCCTCACACTAATGAAAATGACAATACATAAATTTAATTATAATTACTATGGTTATAATTTTTTCTTACATACTTGTATTGTCCTTTGAAACGCGCGTATGTATTGAATCCTATTTTGTATTAGATCTGATTTTGATTCAACATATTTCCTCCTCCATTTTTCTATAATTGTTTATGGTATTTTTATACCTATAACGGTATTTTCCAAATACTATTTTCATATTTTTATTACTTGCACTGGCTGTTTTTTTATGAATATGATGAATCTTTATTAGAAATCATTTTTTCTCTCTTTTTGAACCTCTCAAAAAGTTTGAATTGTTCTCTTTTGAACTTATTTTTTTCCTATGTATACATATATATATGTGTGTGTGTATATATGTTTGTGTGTAGTTGTGTATGGAGGGAATTATTCTGTTTTAATGCCTTATTAATTAATCCTTTCACCAATTCGATTTCCACTCATTTACCAATTTGTTTTTTTACTAAAATGTTTGGGACTTCTTGCAACTTCTTCAATAGCTGTATATAGATAGATAGATAGATAGATAGATAGATAGATAGATAGATATAGATAGATAGATAGATAGATAGATAGATAGATAGATAGATAGATAGATAAGCAGGCAGGCAGGCAGGCAGGCAGACAGACAGACAGATAGATAGATAGATAGATAGATAGATAGATAGATAGATAGATAGATAGATAGATAGATAGATAGATAGATAGATAGATAGATATGTATATGTGTGTATACAAACATACATAAATAAATGTATACACATATACACACATATATAAATAAATATATACATGAAACAAAAATAGACGTGTATGTGTGTGTGTATGCCTCTGTGTGTGTATGTCTGTGTGTGAGTGAGTATGTGTGTGTTTTGTGTGTATGTGTGTGTGTGCGCGCGCGCTTATATGTGTATATATCTGTTACCGAGAATATTGATGTTAATACATAACATATAAAAAAGATAGAAAGTGTGAAAGACTGAGTGAGAGAGGGCGAGAACAAGAGAAAGAGGCAGACAGACAGACAAACAGCAATGAGAAAGAGGAAGAAAAAAACAGCCATAAACACCAATCGTCTGCTGTCTTCCATTTTGCTGAAGGACATGATTAAGGTGCATTATCTTAAGAGAAAGACAAAACCAAGCTGCCTTTCAACACCAACACCAATACTACACATTGTATACGTCATCTTAAAACTACTATCGATATTTAAAGCGAATATTTTTTCCGGAGATCGATAAAATAAGTACCAGTCAAGACCTCAAGTAGACAATATAATCACTCTACCTAAGGTGATTCTTTCGAAGAATGTCTAGAACAATGATTCCCAACTTTTAATCATCACGGACTATTTTGGCTAATCAATAATCCTCTACAGCCCTTCTTGGTTTGTTTGCTTTTTGTTTTTGTTTTTCAAAATATATATTGATATATTCCTTTTCTTCGAGAAATTTTCTTCAGTTTTGTTGAAGAGCACGGTCAATGCTGTGTTGTGGCTTTTATGTATCTTTCTTTTTCTATAAAGTATTCGTGAACATTTTACATCTTATCAAATACTAGCATTTCCGGGTCTTGACTGGATTTATAGCAACATAAGAGAAATTCTTACATAGTTTATGACTTTCCCATGCCAAATTTCGGCTACCTAGCTATAAAACTTATGGCCTACAACCTGGAACATACATACAGACAGATGGACAGATAGACAGACAGAGTGGATTCTCTCGTCAGCTCCGAAGAATGAGAGCCATTATCATAATCGTTTGACAACCCACTCACATGATGTTTTTAATGGTGAAGGCGGCTTATGTAAGGCCAGCCACACTTATTGAAAACGCTGACTGCAGGAAGTTAGTGCAAATGCTTCGCAAAAACTCAATGAACAACATATCCCATGCTTTTCCATTAGATCTCTCCATCTCTTGGGTTAGTTGCCTTCGACACTGCTTTATGTCCAACCTGCCCTACTCGACTAAATTCGAATCTGGGAACCAAATAAGAAATTATTAAGTCCTCGTGTATATGTATATCACGTAATTGGATAGCCGTTGACTCGCCAAAGTTCATCCGCTCTTTGACGGGTCATGTTATTCATGCTGCAGGATGCCCAAGATCCGCCTTACTCGCCAAGCAGTCTTGGTGGTATTGCCGGTTTAGCCGACCCGACTCTGCAGCGAGTTATACTGGACTACATGTTACCAGCAACGCTCAAGGGCAACCTGATATAAATACATACTTACAACAAATTTGCGCAAGAATCTAGAAATGCTAAGTTTTTCGAAGGAAGAGCAAAAGGAAGCGACGCGGATTTTCCAAATCTAATCTATTAGCGGCACAGTGAAGACTTGTAAAACATTCCAAAGATTCTTCATTTGAAATTCTTTAGTTGAATAAATGCACACACTTGGGTGTGTGCATCGACAGCTCAACCAAAACACCAACTCAACCACCTCTATACAAACACTGGGAACTTTCTTACTTCAAAAGGTCTTGTCGCTTTGTTAGCGACCGGTTTGAACTCTCTTAAAAAGAACTTAAATAAAACTCAAAGAAATATACAAACGAGGAAGTGCTGAAAAGTTCCTGACCTTAAGGGTATCACGAAAGGCTTGGTTTGAAGCCCAACTTTCCGAGTTCTTTTACAGAACTTAGAAAAACTGAAGGACCGCTGCAATAGGTGTGTGAATCTGAGTTGGGAATGTGTTGGATAAACTCATAATTAACTGGTTTTCCTTATTTTCTTTTACCCAAAAAAGGAACTTTTCAATACGCCCCCGCACGTGCACACACTTTTATATATTATTAGCTTAAAAGCCACACTCTGTGCAGACTTTTAAGCTGGCTCCTGCGGAGGATTAATTAGGCTTGCGGCCCAAAACGAAAGACAGCGATAATAATAAAGCATTTATTGGTACCCTATCAAAATGGTATTACTTTCAATTCAGTTGAAATGAAAAACTTGTAAGTTCACAAATTTTGGGAGTTCTTTCAAAATTTTAATTTTCAACTGTTAGCATATAACAAATCCTCATCCAGACCTGATCCCAATGTTGGATATTCAAGAACCAAATGAAAGGCAGATTTTCAATTCTAGGATCATCCTGATTCCAAAACAGTATAATATGTCTATGTAGAGCAAATGTAGACTGAGATACAGGGGTCCCAGATGGACAGACAGAATTTCGCGTTTATTATTATTATTATTATTGCTATTATTATTATTATTATTATTATTATTATTATTATTATTATTATTATTATTATTATTATTATTATTATTATTATTATTATCATTATCATTATTATTATTATCATTATTATTATTATTATTATTATTATTATATTATTATTATTATTATTATGAAATCTTCTCTCAATAATTATAGATAGATTTCATAAGTAAAATATTTTCTCTCCACATTTATCCACTAGAACAACTCATTAGATACTCAGCAGAGTATCTCTACGTTCCAAGTTCAAATCCTGTCAGGGTCCTTCCAGAGTTTCCTTAAAATAGATAGTAGTAGTCAACCAGTATCTTTCAGTTATCTCGTTAAGTCTCAATGGTGGCGGTGGTGCCTCTAGTAGTAGTAGTAGTAGTAGTAGTAGTAGTAGTAGTAGTAGTAGTAGTAGTAGTAGTAGTTGGCGGCGGCGACGGCGATGGTGGTTTTTCGACTCGTAGTCTCCTTCATTATCTCGCTAAATAGCAGTTAAGAATTGAAGTCGATTTAATTGCCTTCAGCCCCACCCTGCTCCATTATTTACGGCCTTGTACCGATCTAAGAAATCGATGTTAAACACATATATTTAGCAATACAGAATGATTGATTGATTGATTGATTCCTTTCCTTTATTGATTATAACTTTTCCAAACACTATTTCTTCTGTTTCCTTTCCTTCGGCCGACCATTGTCTTGTCTTTAATTCCGATTCTTTTCTTCCTCAAACATTTTGAAGAACATAATAGAAGAACATCAGTCGTTATCGCCGCTACCTAAGACCATAGATTTACTCGGAGTGCTTATATCTTTTGTTTATTTAAATCGGAATTACAAAATTGTAGCTTAATGAGAAGTCGCCGAAAAAAATATTGCGTCTTAGTTCAGTTATCTGCCTTATCTATCGGTTAAATCGATGGGTATGTAGACAAACAGACAGATAGACAAATAGACACACAAGCAGACAGACAGTTAGATAGATAGATAGATAGATAGATAGATAGATAGATAGATAGATAGATAGATAGATATAGATAGATAGATAAGTAGCTTTGTAGGTAGGTAGGTAGGTAGGTAGGTAGGTAGGTAGGTAGGTAGGTAGCTAAGTAGCTAGGTAGGTAGCTAGGTAGGTAGCTAGGTAGGTAGCTAGGTAGGAAAGAAGGAAAGTAGGTAGGTTGATAGATAGGGGGAGCAAGATGGAGATAGATAGACGGACAGGCAGGGAGGCAGGCAGGCAGGCAGGCAGGCAGACAGACAGGCGGACGGACGGACGGACGGACGGACGGATGGATGGATGGATGGATAGATAGATAGATAGATATAGATAGATAGATAGATAGATAGATAGATAGATAGATAGATAGATAGATAGATAGATAGATTACACTATGGATAGGTTAGTCCAGTCAAGTTGGAAGGTTTATCTCTAATTCCTGCATTGATGATGCGGATGAGAATGATGTTGTGTGGCAAGGTCAGGAAAGTGGTGAGAATACCTTCAATGAATAATGTCTTGAAGCAGCATCTGAAAAGGAGAATCCATCAAGGAAGCTTTTGGAATACAGTACATGAGAAGGAGTTGTGAGATGAATTCATTGACACCCCATCGTCAAAATAGCTGGAAAGAGGTAGAATTTATTCAGGTCTCAAGGACGATAAGCAAAAGTTAGAGGAAACATAGAGCTAAAAGTGGTTGTTGGGGTGAGTGCATAAAACAATACATTTCATTTCATTCAGCTGGCAAATATGAGTTCTACCTATAATTTAAAAGCCATCTTTGTCACATTCTATGTCATACTTATAATTTTAACCATATTTCAATGATGACGTGACATTATTCGAGAAAGCACATTTCAAGGTTTCCATACATCCAAAGTATATAATGGTCTGAATCTCCATGAGACCATATTAAAGCTATGCGTATCTGTGGAGTGCTCGGCCACTTGAACGTTAATTTCACGAGCAGGCTGTTCCGTTGATCGGATCTACTGGAACAGTAAGGCGGCAAGCTGGCAGAATTGTTAGCACGCGGGCGAAATGCTTAGCGGTATTTCGTCTGCCGTTACGTTCTGAGTTCAAATTCCGCCGAGGTCGACTTTGCCTTTCACCCTTTCAGGGTCGATAAATTAAGTACCAGTTACGCACTGGGGTCGATGTAATCGACTTAATCCGTTTGTCTGTCCTTGTTTGTCCTCTCTGTGTTTAGCCCCTTGTGGGTAATAAAGAAATAGGTATTTCGTCTGCCGCTACGTTCTGAGTTCAAATTCCGCCGAGGTCAACTTTGCCTTTCATCCTTTCGGGGTCGATTAAATAAGGACCAGTTACGTACTGGGGTCGATGTAATCGACTTAATCCGTTTGTCTGTCCTTGTTTGTCCTCTCTGTGTTTAGCCCTTTGTGGGCAGTAAAGAAATAGGATCTACTGGAACAAAGAAAAAATGACTCACCCCAGACACAACAGACTCCACTGGAAAGAATTAAAATAAATAGAAAACAAAACAAACAAAAATGAACGAATTTATCTGACAACGCAGTAGTGTTAGTTTGAACTGCCCGACCCTTTGCAAAGAATGTCTTCAGTTTTGATATAAAATGCTCTTGCGCAGAATCATATTCTTCGTGCAAGTGTAACAAAGCAAATTGGATACGTACCCGCTTCACGCTTTCGCAACTGTAAATAACTTATAGACATTTCCAAATAATCTGACTTTGATTAATATCTGTATGCTCATTACAAATTTTAAAACTCTTTCCACAATTCATAAAACTTTTTCTTGCCTGTAAATACTTTGTCTTCTGTGAATTTTGGCTGCTTGAAGTCTTTGATCATTCATGTTATATAATATTATATAAATTCTGACGTTAGCTTTCACCTGAAATAATTGCACATACAATTGCCGATCTTCAGCAGAAAGCAAATAACATCAAACATACATGTTCAGATAGAACCGTCAATTTATATATTACAGTTATTCGAATATCACCATTTTCCTCACTAGACACACACACACACCACACACACACACAAAAACACATTTAAACACACACACAAACACACAAACACACACGCACAAACACACAAACACACACACACACATACAAACACACACACACACGCACACAAACACACAAACACACACACACACACTCACACATACACGCACACACAAACACACACACAAACACACAAACACACACACACGCACAAACCCACAAACACACACACACACAAACACACACACAAACACACAAACACACACACAAACACACACACAAACACACACACTCAAACACACACACACACACACACAAACACACACATGCACACACACACACAAACCACATAGACACACACACACACACACACACACAAACCACATAGACACACACATACACACACACACAAACCACATAGACACACACATACACACACACACACAAACCACATAGACACACACACACACTCCTAGCAGATTTTCGCAAAGCCCCTTATTTGGGTTGATCGTTTTCGACCCAATCTGATAGTGTAACTTTAGGTCGTCACCTTTTATGCAACACCAGCGAGTAAACTGTTGTGTCCATCTGAACTGGCTGCTTGGCGAGGTACCTCACTTGGACTGCAATCTAATCTGCTGAAGAATACTGTGTTCGAGAGCGTTGTATACATTGCAGTTTACCACACATTTAAGTCTATTTAGCCAACGCTAAGCTACGGTATTCAGCAATTGCACTAGATTATATAATATTGGTGTGGAGGCGCAATGGCCCAGTGGTTAGGGCAGCGGACTCGCGGTCGTAGGATCGCGGTTTCGATTCCCAGACCGGGCGGTGTGAGTGTTTATTGAGCGAAATCACCTAAAGCTCCACGAGGCTCCGGCAGGGGTGGTGGTGATCCCTGCTGTACTCTTTCACCACAACTTTCTCTCACTCTTACTTCCTGTTTCTGTTGTACCTGTATTTCAAAGGGCCGGCCTTGTCACTCTCTGTGTTACGCTGAATATCCCCGAGAACTACGTTAAGGGTACACGTGTCTGTGGAGTGCTCAGCCACTTACACGTTAATTTCACGAGCAGGCGGTTCCGTTGATTCGGATCAACCGGATCCCTCGTCGTCGTAACCGACTGAGTGCTTCCATAATATTGGTTCCATTTTTAGCACAAGGCCAGCAAGATCGGGGCAGTGGGTAAGTTGATTACATCCACCCCAGTGCTCAGCTGGTTCTTGTTTTATTGACCCCAAAAGAATGAAATGCAAAGTCGACGTCGGTGGAATTTGAACTCAGAACGTAAAAACGGATGAAATGAAATGCCGCTAAGTATTTCGCTCGATGTGTTAACGATTCGGCCAGACGACTCCTAACCACATTACATAATATTGAACTACGTTAACTTACACAACACAGCATTATACTACACGTCAAATATATTGGGTTGTCCGGAAAGTTCGTGCCGATTTGTAGTAGCTTACCTTCCGACTTATTTTAGAACATGGTTGGGTCCATAAAATGTGCATATACACATGTGTGCGCGTGAGTATATATACACATATACTGAAGGCGGCAAGCTGGCAGAAACGTTAGCACGCCGGGCGAAATGCGTAGCCGTATTTCGTCTGTCGTTACGTTCCGAGTTCAAATTCCGCCGAGGTCAACTTTGCCTTTCATCCTTTCGGGGTCGACAAATTACGCACTGGGGTCGAAGTAATCGACTTGATCCCTTTGTCTGTCCTTGTTTGTCCCCTCTGTGTGTAGCCCCTTGTGGGTAGTAAAGAAATATATATATACACATATAGAGAGAGAGAGAGCGAGAGAGGGAGAGAGAGAGAAAGGGAAGAGGAGAGAGAGAGACCGTGTTACTTGTAGTGATGTAGTAATGGTGATACCGCTGGTGGCGGTGGAGACGATGGCAGCAGCGGCGACGGTGGTGGTGCTGGTGGTGTTGGTGTTTGTGGTGCTGGTAGTAGTGGTAGTGGTGGTAGTGGTAGTGGTGGTCGTCGTCGTTGTCGCCGACGTCGCTGCTCAGAGACTGTTATTACTCTTGTCGAAAGTATTGAATATTTTATGAACAGCGCTGTTTAGATGAAATTTTGATTTACCATAATGACGTCCTTTTCTCTGTCCTGTGCTTTGTACATGATTTGTTAACAGCAAATTAAACTAGCAACAACAGCAGCGACAAACAGGCAACAACACTAACAACAAAAACAACACCGACGACGTCAACGACGATGCGGAGGGGGAGTACGACGCCGACG
Organism: Octopus sinensis; assembly: GCF_006345805.1. NCBI lineage: Eukaryota > Metazoa > Mollusca > Cephalopoda > Octopoda > Octopodidae > Octopus > Octopus sinensis. The sequence continues at coordinate 60,303,419 of NC_043009.1, forward strand.
ACGATGCGGAGGGGGAGTACGACACCGACGCCGACGACGGTGCGGAGGGGGAGTACGACGCCGACGACGATGACGATGCGGAGGGGGAGTACGACGCCGACGACGATGCGGAGGGGGAGTACGACGCCGACGACGATGACGATGCGGAGGGGGAGTACGACGCCGACGACGATGACAATGCGGAGGGGGAGTACGACACCGACGACGACGACGATGCGGAGGGGGAGTACGACGCCGACGACGATGACGATGCGGAGGGGGAGTACGACGCCGACGACGATGCGGAGGGGGAGTACGACGCCGACGACGATGACAATGCGGAGGGGGAGTACGACACCGACGACGACGACGATGACGATGCGGAGGGGGAGTACGACGCCGACGACGATGCGGAGGGGGAGTACGGCGCCGACGACGATGCGGAGGGGGAGTACGACGCCGACGACGATGACGATGCGGAGGGGGAGTACGACGCCGACGACGATGCGGATGGGGAGTACGACGCCGACGATGATGCGGAGGGGGAGTACGACGCCGACGACGATGCGGAGGGGGAGTACGACGCCGACGACGATGCGGAGGGGGAGTACGGCGCCGACGACGATGCGGAGGGGGAGTACGACGCCGATGACGATGCGGAGGGGGAGTACGACGCCGACGACGATGCGGAGGGGGAGTACGACGCCGATTACGATGCGGAGGGGGAGTACGATGCCGACGACGATGCGGAGGGGGGTACGACGCCGACGACGATGCGGAGGGGGAGTACGACGCCGACGACGATGCGGAGGGGGAGTACGACGCCGACGACGATGCGGATGGGGAGTACGACGCCGATGACGATGCGGAGGGGGAGTACGACGCCGATGACGATGCGGAGGGGGAGTACGACGCCGACGACGATGCGGAGAGGGAGTACGATGCCGATTATGATGCGGAGGGGGAGTACGACGCCGACGACGATGACGATGCGGAGGGGGAGTACGACGCCGACGACGATGACGATGTGGAGGGGGAGTACGACGTCGACGACGATGACGATTCAGAGGGGGAGTATGACGCCGACGACGATGACGATGATGATGACCTCAAACTATAAACAAAAAAAAAGGAGAAAGACCTGGACTCATCCACACACAGTGAGAGCGAGTATTCAGCAAGGAGAATGGACTGCAATTTAGGGTAAAATAAGTGCATATTGCTAATTATGAAAGATAAACTCTGATGGCATAAAATTACTACAAGACAATATCATTACATACTGAAGAATTAAGAAGAGAAGCAAGTACCTAGGATTGTTGCAAAACGATGGGATAAAGGAAGGATAAATGAGAGAGGAAATTACTAAAGCGTACAAGAGGAGAATTAAGAAATAAAATTAAATGGAGGCAATATCATTAAAGCAATAGATGCATGGGTTATCTCAGTTTTAACATATTCTGTTCCCTTTTCGAAATGGACAAAGGTCAAGCTACAGATCTTGGACAGAAGAAAAAGAAAGTTGCTCACGATAGACATCCCATACCATAGGAATTACAACCGTGTTTCGTGGTCTGCTACCACAACAGCTCCTTTATAGGATCCAGTTAGCTCAAGACACCATCAGGAGGAACCACGTCCGGTTTCGGCCCCTACTCCTCTACCGTTTTGACGTGGCGGGGCTCCCCCTTTTCGGAGGTGTCTTCAGCTCTGATGTTGGATGCATGTCTTCTTTCTTCTTCTTTCTTCTGTTCCCTGGCCTCTTCGGTGTGGCGTCAACGAGTGCCAGCCGGCGACTGTAATACTGTAATACCGAGAGACTCTACCTACCAAGAAAGAAAGGGGGCTGAGGATTACAAAACGCAGAAGACACCGTTAGTTCTGCAATAATGGGGTTGAAGAACCATGTTGTGAGGAATGAAGAAAGAATACTATCGACAACCAGAGACGCCTACAAAGCTACCGAAACAGTAAGAGAATTCAAGACCAGCAGGAAAAACAACATATATATTTAAATGATAAACTTCCGGAAAGTTTTACAGATTTTTACAGTTCCAGTAATGGATTGGATCTGTAGTCTTCGAATTAACTTTCCCCTTTCTGGTTTTGAGAAGCCTAATTTCTCAAGATTGGTATTTAGGCCGTGTGTTACATACACAGGGCCCCAATAATTACAGGTATAAACCTGAACTTGTAATCTGGATTGTGTAACCGCAGATTTCTCAATAGTTCAGCATAGGTGTTCTGTTTTTCACTGATCTTCAGTTTTATGTTAACATCTGCTGGGCAGCTAATTTCCACAACTGTGCACAGTTTCTCTTCTCTATCCCAAATCATGATATCAGGTCTGTTGTGCTTACATTTTATTGAGGTCTTCACTGGTATATTCCACCAGTATTCCTTTTCATTATGAGTGGCTATGGCTTCTACCAAATGGGTTTATATTTCTTTCATTATAGAATGTCTTAGCTGCAACGCCATGTCTCCTCGGTAGATAAAACCGTGATGACATTTTCGGACAACTGCTTATGATGTGGGTGATATCTTCAGTGTGAACTCAATAAAGAATGCATCGGTTGTCACATTTTACGGCTTTTCCAGCATCTCTATCCCTTTTGTGCATCACGTACATGGTTGATATTTCCTGTTCCTGGATTGCAAACGCATTCCCTTCAAAGAGAGAGGTGGTAATCCGGCTATTGGTCCATGATAAACTGCTTTGAAGATCGATGTTATTATCATCACGGTGCTTTCTACTAATATATCTATGCATAGTCATCTGCTCATATAGGTTCATCCTTTCATCTTATGATATGTTGCGGTCGAGTCGTGCGACTTCTTTGGGCATGATAAGCATTTAGGCAGTGTGTTACATATCCCAGGGTCCCAATAATGTATGTATGTATGTATGTATGTATGTGTGTATGTATGTATGTATGTATGCGTATATTTAGTAAAATCAATAAAAAGTGTACAGTGAACTTGCCATGAGATCTAACGTTTCTTCAGAGAAAATTTATAATTTGGGTATAAAAACCGAAATTTGGAAGCCGTTGTCCTGCTGATGAGAATACCTCTTCGAAAACTAAAGAGAAAGAAGGTAACTACAGCCATCTGCTTCGAAGCCTTCAGTTTCTATAGCCAGATTATAAA
>NC_043009.1:60311550-60339050 GCF_006345805.1 Octopus sinensis
ATTTCGTCTGCCGTTACGTTCTGGGTTCAAATTCCGCCGAGGTCGACTTTGCCTTTCATCCTTTCGAGGTCGATAAATTAAGTACCAGTTACGCACTGGGGTCGATATAATCGACTTAATCCGTTTGTCTGTCCTTGTTTGTCTCCTCTATGTTTAGCCCCTTGTAGGCAATAAAGAAATAGGTATCATTCTCACCAGTCACAGACAACATGAGAAGGCTATGGGTACCGCCTATCCTTTCAGACACAGCAAGTAAAACGAAAACAGTTGCTCCTTATATATATTTAATATCAATACATTATACACCGTTATAAAATACCGAATGTCCTTTGGGAATACAATACTCTGACCTAGAGAAATATAGGAAGCACATTCACACAAAAGCAGTATTACCATCAGTGTCTTCAGTCGCCCGAAATATTGTGCAGGGAAACACATGGCAATAATGTTAAGAACATAGACCTTCCACTTACTGCATTCTTATCGAGTCCACATTATCCACCTAAGTTGCAAGGGTCACTAGCATCTACAGGGTTACAGACGAGATGCCTCAACGTGGGAGCGCCACCTCTCATGAATAACAGCCAAATCTTACTAAAATCAGACACTGCCGTTTTAAAAAGGGAATGCCACATTTGATAGTAGACCTAGGTACGCAATACCTACAAAAAAAAAGAGACAAGCTGGTCAAGGCTGGAAGGTTTTTGATCAGATATTTATTTATTTCATCTAGTTTAGCTCACGAGCTGTGGCCATCCTGGGGCACCGCCATTAAAAATTAAGCACGTCTCTGGGTGGGCTCGAACCACCAACCTTTCGGTTAACAGCCGAACGCGCTAACCGATTGCGCCACAGAGACAGCTGCTATATCGATATATTCAATCAAGACAATTGTTTTTGTTTTACTTACTCTGTCTGAAAGAACAGGCAGTACTCATCGCCTTCTCAGGTTCTCTGTGAATAGTGAGAATGATACCGTGTTATGTTTTTTTCTGAACTATCGCAGGTTAACATCTGCGCGAATGACGACGTTCCAGAAGGTGACCCTCTGGGAAGGTAAGACTGAACACGGGAATAAATTGGACAGTGTAGAAAGGGCACAACATAATCACACTGCAGTACTGTATCCCATACAGTTAATCACTGACTGTCAAAGTGTACTGAATGGTCTTAAGGGAGGTAGAATCATGATACTAACCCCTCGCCATATCGCGGTTTACCTATCGCGGTTTATTATTTCAGCTTACGTCGATTCCTCCGTGGTGTTGTTTTGCATTTATTATAAAATGAATATATTCAAATTATAAAAATAATTTTAAAAATAAACAGTACAGTACTGTTTCTACTTCGCGGATTTTCACCTATCGCGGGGCAATTTGGAACGTAACACCCGCGATAGTCGAGGGTTACTGTATATCAGAAACAATACTTCTGTGGGTTGCTGCTGGTTGTTGACCGACTTCTTGACCAGGTTATACAACACTGAAACCAACTATAACAAGCAAATAAGTAAATGGATCTCTGTCGGTTTCAAAGACAAGAATTCAGTTGTTCGTTCGCTGAATTTTTGTTCATTGAACTGCTGTATAAGTGGCTGAGTATCCCTTAGACACGTGTACTATTAACGTAATCCTGACGTAGAACCAGCGTGATAAAGCGCGTAACAAGTAGAATCTGTCCGGCGGGTCTCCTGTGAAGTTTTTGTCTTTACTCACAAGGCTCGATCGACCCGCTGCAATGATAAAAAGACACTTGCTGAAGATGTCACGCAGAGGGAACGAACCTCACACCCCGTAACCTTGTGATTGTGAAACGAACTTCTTAACTGTTTGGCCATGTTAAATCCACTCCTAAAACTAGCGACACTAACTTACAACTACCATTATCTGTTATTATATTTTCCAGGAATGGATACTTTCAGCAAAAAAAAAAAAAATATCGGAAGTAAAACCAGCGTCATACGACATCCGTCACAGTTGAATCTAACCAATATACATTCTTAATTCATTGGTTGTCTTCCAACAAGAGCAGCGAACCATAACCCTAACTACACTCTCAACCATACCAATTCTAACATCACCCCCATCTTGATCCTGGAAATATTCACGAAAAACTCACTTTGTCTCAGTCCATTGAAATAGTTCTTCAGAATTACACATATATATATATATATATATATATATATATATAATTGTGTTATATAATATAATTGTGTTTTATATATATATATATATATATATATATATATATATATATATATATATAATTGTGTTATATATATAATTGTGTTGTTTCATGTTATCGTTGCTGTTGTTCATTAGACAACAACAACAACAATACTAACAAAAAAACAACCATGAATAAAAAGATATTTTTTAAGAAAAATTTTATAAAGATTAAACCAATACATAAATAAAAGTTTTATATTTCAAATCGTCAATGAATTGTTTTATTCTTACTTTGTTTGTCTGTGTTTATTGTGTTTTTCTTTCTTTTTTTATTTCTTTTGAACCTGGGGAAAAGGGCTGGTTTTGGCAGTCCCTTTAAGACTACAGAGAACGATATGGTTTATATCGGCCAGCTGGCAGAGACGTTAGCACACCGGGCGAAATGCGTAGCCGTATTTCGTCTACCGTTACGTTCTGAGTTCAAATTCCGCCAAGGTCGACTTTGCCTTTCATCCTTTCGGGGTCGATAAATTAAGTACCAGTTACGCACTGGGGTCGATATAATTTACTTAATCCGTTTGTCCCCTCTGTGTGTAGCCCCTTGTGGGTAGTAAAGAAATAGATATGGTTAATATTCTTGAACGGTTATATGTACAAGGTGAGTACAAGAAGAGTGCCGACATTTTGGGAAGGAAGGATTAGGATAAGTGGAGATACACAATATGTGTGATAAGAAGGGGTGATGTGAGCTGGGAGTACCTAAGTAGATATAAATCGGGATCAGGCTACTATGAGGAGCATAAGCCACTAAAATATCCGTAGACAAGCATGTTTCTGAGCTAAAAACTGAAGTGTATTAAGGCGGCGAGCTGGCAGAAACGTTAGCACGCCGGGCGAAATGCTTAGCGGTATTTCGTCTGTCGTTACGTTCTGAGTTCAAATTCCGCCGAGGTCGACTTTGCCTTTCATCCTTTCGGGGTCGATAAATTAAGTACCAGTTACACACTGGGGTCGATGTAATCGACTTAATCCGTTTGTCTGTCCTTGTTAGTCCCCTCTGTGTTTAGCCCCTTGTGGGTAGTAAAGAAATAGGTATTTCGTCTGTCTTTCAGTTCTGAGTTCAAATTCCGCCGAGGTTGACTTTGCTTTTCATCCTTTTCTAGGTCGATAAATTAAGTACCAGTTACTCACTGGGGTCGATGTAATCGACTTAATCCGTTTGTCTGTTCTTGTTTGTCCTCTCTGTGTTTAACCTCTCGTGGGTAGTAAAGAAATAGGTATTTCGTCTGCCGTTACGTTCTGAGTTCACATTCTGCCGAGGTCACACTCTGTGTCATGCTGAATCTCCCCGAGAACTACGTTAAGGTTACACGTGTGTGTGGAGTGCTCAGCCACTTTCACGTTAATTTCACGAGCAAGCTGTTCCATTGATCGTATCAGCTGGGGGTTTCAAAATGCCATATGCTCAGAGATTACGGCATCTCTGAGCCCTCCGCTGAAAGCCAGTATGGCATTTATTGGTAAAGAATTATTTCCCCCCAAAGAGAGCAACAGTCTCGAAAAAATGATAGGCCAAGGACAGGAATTTGGCGCCGGGAGTTTTTATTACATACACATCGATTGCATGTGTGTAATGTTCTCAGTGGTAAACCGACTCTTCGTTAGGCAGGTTTAAGGGAAGCAACGATGACCTGTGGATGGGTAGATAAATAGATAGATAGATAGATAGATAGATGATAGATAGATAGATAGATAGATAGATAGATAGACTGAGACCCCCTTCGGTCATGACTGACCGTGGGATTGCATCTAGAAAGTTACCCTCCCAGGCACAAGTCTGGGTAAGGTTGTTTATGGAAGACCAGTAGTCGCCCATGCATACCGGCCTCCCTTCTCCATGCCACCAGTGTTATCCAAGGGAAAGTCAAAAGGGACCGATAGAGCTTGGCACCAGTGATGTTGCAACTCATCTCTACAGCCGAGTAAACTGGAGCAACGTGAAATAAAATGTCTTGATCAAGAACACAACAGCCAGCCCTGTCCGGGATTCGAACTCGCAACCTCACGATCGTAAGCTCGACGCTCTAACCACTGAGCCATGCGCCTACACAGATAGATAGATAGATAGATAGATAGATAGATAGATAGATAGATAGATAGATAGATAGATAGATAGATAGATAGATAGATAGACATAAATAGACAGACAGACAGACAGACAGACAGACAGACAGACAGACAGATAGATAGATAGATAGATAGATAGATAGATAGATAGATAATACAATATTCTGCTCATAGAGGCAGTTGGCTGGCTGGATGGATGGATGGATGGATAGTCTACGACTACAGTATATAGAAATCTGTTCATTAAGAATTATTAGTCCGCCCGAATCCCTGGGAGAAAACCTTTGCTCGGAGTACCACGCAATGGAATCTTGTGCTGCACTCCACCATTTCTTAATTAGGTTTGACTGAGGGGAGCTGGCAGAAACGTTAGCACGCCGGGCGAAATGCGTAGCCGTATTTCGTCTGCCGTTACGTTCTGAGTTCAAATTCCGCGAGGTCGACTTTGCCTTTCATCCTTTCGGGGTCAATAAATTAAGTACCAGTTACGCACTGGGATCGATATAATCGACTTAATCCGTTTGTCTGTCCTTGTTTGTCCCCTCTATGTGTTTAGTCCCTTGTGGGTAGTAAAGAAATAGGTTTAACTGAGACACTTAGGTGGGAGAGGGGAGTTAATACAACAACGTCAATGTAAATAACAAAATTAAATATGACAAGGGAGACAACTCCGGAAGAAAAAGGCCATTGAAACAGAACTGTGGTCAAAAGCATTCCAGTTATGCTTTATTATTTTTTTTTTTTCTTACAGGCAAGGAACTGTTGAATATGTTCTGAGAGAGATCTTGCCGTTACTTCTGGCAGATTGTGCGACAATACAGAAGCTCCCTCGCTAACTCACCGCTGCGTGATTTCGATTTGCTCGAGACAACACCCACAAATCACTCAAATTATACTATATCTCAGAAAAAGGTCAGACTGGCGTTACATTCACTCCTGTTTAGGGCGCTTCGGAAACCGAAAGAAAGATATTTTCTCATAGAAATTATTTGCACGCACACACACACACGCACACGCACACACACACACAACACACACACACACACACACACACACACACACGTACTGCCATATATATACACAGATATATTTGCATAAATTAGTGGTGTAATATATGGATTCATAGAACCATGTGGCTATCATAGAAAGCCCCTCTAGCAGACTCGGCTAGCAGACCACATAGTAATCCACCACGGGGGAGTATAATGCAGAGTTTTATGCAGCTGAAATCCAGGAGTTCCGATCGATGGGACTATTTCATGTGGGGGTAATATAAACCATAAAAAGTGAGAAGTATGAGAGGTGAGTATATTTATTTCACCACCTCACCTATCATTCTTAGGCTTACTCCGTTTCACAGTGGCCGATGCCAGCGCCGCCCCGACTGGCTTCTGTGCCGGTGGCACATAAAAAGCACCATCCGAACGTGGCCGTTGCCAGCGCCGCCTTGGCTGGCTTCCGTGCTGGTGGCACGTTAAAAGCTCCAACCAATCGTGGGCCGATGCCGGACCCCCACCCCCCTGGCACCTGTGCAGGTGGCACGTAAAAAGCACCCACTACACTCGCGGAGTGGTTGGCGTTAGGAAGGGCATTCAGCTGTAGAAACTCTGCCAGATCAGACTGGAGCCTGGTGCAGCCTCCTGGCTTCGCAGACCCCGGTCGAATCGTCCAACCCGTGCTAGCGCGGAAAACGGACGTTAAACGATGATGATGTTGATGATGATGATGATGATGATGATGATGATGATGATGATGATGATGATGATGAATTTCTGTGTATAACAAATTATATTTACACGTCTTCACTGGTATACATGCTACGCATTACGCAGTGACATTGCGTATTTACAAATCAGTGCAGATAAAGAAGGCTAGCTCATCACAGTGTTGAAGCACTGGTGTAACCATGATATTCTGGTGATCTGATGAGAAAGCTTTTTTTAATAATAATAATATAATGAAATAATGAAGTTATTGTATACAGTGCTCAGGTGCACCACAACTTGAGAAAAGTGCGTATAAAGCATATGCAGTAATGTACAAATGTCTGGGAAGTGAACAGTGTATGAGTTAGATACATGCTTGCGTGTGTCTGGAGGGGAGAAATATGATTAAATTCATATTTTTCATCAGCAAATTTAACTTAATCAATCAATAGTCTATTTTTTTTCATCGTTCAAGACTTCTTGCGAACGTTCCCACTGGCTTATCGATATCATTACAGTAGACATTGTTGGGTCTTCTTGACACGAAGAATTCCTCATACCACGTTGTTGTTGTTGTTGTTGTTGTTGTTGTTGTTGTTGTTGTTGTTGTTGTTGTTGTTGTTGTTGATGATGATGATGATGATGATGACGACGATGACGATGATGACGATGACGATGACGATGACGATGACGATGATGATGATGATGATGATGATGATGTTGGTGGTGGTGGTGGTGGTGGTGGTGGTGGTGGTGGTGGTGGTGGTGCTGTTGTTGTTATTGAACGAAACCACCTCAAAAAACTGTTGGAGAGCAACCGACAAAGTCGGCAGTCTAAAGGCTCTATATCAGAAGAATAAAAATGGATGCGGTAGAACTTTCCATCCAAACACTTATGATATAGCATTTTTGGTCGAATTAGCGACGAGGGGACCAATTATGTCATGCTGAAGATGCCACCAGTCGGGACGTTTGTGTCTTATTCATAGAGAAAGGGTACTTTTACTTGTACTTGTGACGGCGTTCACCCATGGCGGATTGAGCTGGCTTCTTCTCTGGTCCTGACAGCATCACGAACCATGGCGGCCCACGCTCGACGATCCCGTGTGAGGTCACTGGAGATAACAAGCCATTCGCGGTTTCATCTGCACAGACTGACCACCTGCGGACCTGAGAGTTCGGAGAGGTCCCCCCTTTATCGTCGTTGCCCAGGTCTTCAGCTGCCCGCCCGTGCGTTTGCGCCAGCTGGGAAGTGGAGGTGGAAGGAGGACATCGCGAATCAGCTCACCCTCTGGACGCCGGGCTGCATGACCGAACCACCTTAAGCGCCGTTGTAGAAGCACCGAAGGGAGGGGCCAGAGATTCAGGCGATGACGAAGACCGGCTGTAGGAACCCGATCAATGCATCGGCAGCGAAGAATGCGGCGGAGACAGCCATTGTCGAATACCTCCAGCCTTCGCTGATCGACTACCCTCCTAGGCCATGTTTCACAACCATAGAGGAGGATAGTACGAACGACGGCCAGGTAGATTCGCACTTTGGTCACCGAGGGGAGAGGGTAACTGGTGACGGTATCATGAGAGCATTCAAGGCGGCGAGCTGACAGAAACGTTAACACGCCGGGCGAAATGCTTAGCGGTATTTCGTCTGCCACTACGTTCTGAGTTCAAATTCCGCCGAGGTTGACTTTGCCTTTCATACTTTCGGGATCGATAAATTAAGTACCAGTTACGCACTGGGGTCGATATAATCGACTTAATCTGTTTGTCTGTCCTTGTTTGTCCCTTCTGTGTTTAGCCCCTTGTGGGTAGTAAAGAAATAGGTATCATGTGAGGTCTTCGTTGAACAGAACAGGTCAGCCGGAAGGTGGGGTGTCTGTGACTTCGAATTTCCCCTTGCTTGAAGCGTGACAGCCATCTCTGTGCAGTCAGTTCTTTCTGTAATATTGCTTTCTCTGTACACATAACAAATGTCGCGATTGGTTTTGGCAACTTTGGAACTTCGATTAAAATATTCTTTCTTTCTTTTGTTTTTCTACTCTTTACTCTTTTACTCTTTTACTTGTTTCAGTCATTTGACTGCGGCCATGCTGGAGCACAGCCTTAAGTCGAGCAAATCGACCCCAGGACTTATTCTTTGTAAGCCCAGTACTTATTCTATCGGTCTCTTTTGCCGAACCGCTAAGTTACGGCGACGTAAACACACCGGCATCGGTTGTCAAGCAATGCTAGGGGAACAAACACAGACACATAAACATACACAGACATGTTTTCGTTTCTCGTTGTGTTCTACGATTATTTGTGGTGTCCTGTACTCATATATATATATATATATATATATATATATGCATGTATATATACATGTAGATGTAAGTATGTATATATATGTATGTATATATGCATATATTTTATTTATTTATTATATTGTTATATATATATATATATATATTATATATATATATATATACGACAGGCTTCTTTCAGTTTCCGTCTACCAAATCTACTCACAAAGCTTTAGTCGGCGCGAGGCTATAGTAGAAGGCACTTGCCCAAGATGCCACGCAGTGGGACTGAACCCGGTACTATGAGGTTGGTAAGCAAGCTACTTACCACACAGCCACTCCTGCGCCTACTGTGACTGAACATTTGAGTTATGGTAAACTTGTGGTAAATAGTCAAGTGTGTGACATAAGTTCGATTCCCACTTGAACATTATTATTTATTGTCCTATGTCCGAAATAGAGGTAAGGTTTATTCAAATTTCAAAAACGATAAACAAAATTTGTAGGGGAAAAGGGATATATAAAAAAAACATACAACACTACGAAAATAAGTACTTTCCAGAAGACGACAAATTTTTTTGAGAACCCTGTGTGTGTATGTGTGTGCGTGCGTGCGTGTGCGTGTGTGTGTGTCTGTGTGTGTGTGTGTGTGTGCGTGTGCGTGTGTGCGCATGTGTGTGTGTGTGTGCGCGCGCGTACGTGCGTGTGTGTGTATGTGTGTCTTCACATAATCTCTCTATATATATAAAGCTGAAGTTGTCTGTGTGTGGCAGGTTTGGTAGCCTTCAACTAACACTATCTCCCCCGAGACCCTGCAGCGCAAGTTGACCAAAATTGAGAGTATGATAGAAGAAGGTTTGCTCTTCCTTCCGTAGAAGAAAAAAATTCAAATCGGACCATATTAACACAAAAATTATTTACATCAAAAAGGTGTTTTTTTTTCTATGAAAATCCCTATTTTTTACGATTTTTTGACTGCTGTGTCGCCATTTTTCGGTGTATTTCAACCAGAAAAATGTTCACTTAAAGAGAAGAACAAGCTACACAATGCAAAATGTTTACTTTTCAAAAATTCCAATTCTAAAGGGTCGAAACAAACCCGAGCAACGCCGGGCGATACTGCTAGTGAATTATAAATTCATTGTCCAACAAAGCAACGAAATTTGCAGGGGGATTAACTCTTGTAAAAATGCCAAGGGAGATAATTTGAGAGTGTATTCAAGGAAGATTAAATGGTAAGACGTGTCTGTGCTTCAATGTAGAAACGGACAGATTTGAACATAATAATGCGCACACACGCGCGCGCTTTTCAAACTAGTGCACTTACCGATCCTTCCAACATTTTTTTCCTCGATCCCTATTTTTTTGTATCCTCACCATCTCACTTTAAATCCATCTGTCTGTCTATCTCGTATTGACCACTTCAGCTGCACATTGTGTGTGTGTGTGTGTGTGTGCGTTTGTGTGCGTTGGTGCGTGCGTGCGTGCGTGCGTGGATGTGTATAGGTGTGTGTGTGTGTATGAGAGAGAGAGAGAGAGAGATTCGTTTCGTCTAATCAGAAAGGATTTAAATATAAAACAAGATACCGTAATGCCTCGATATACGAGTTAAACTGTTCCCGGATATTGCTCGTAAAGCGAAAACTCGCAAACCGAAAACTCGTAAAGCGAAAACGTGTAAAGCGAAAACACGTAACGCGAAAACACGTAAGGCGAAAACTCGTAAAGCAGTGCGGTAATTTTCCATATTAACAATGTTATGAATCGTAATTCGTTCCCAGATCAGTATTTTACCTGTAAGATTTATAATATATTAATGAATGAATGTCAATAATACAACAGTAGAATGTGGAGAATATTTTATGTAAAGTAAAACGAATATCAAGATCATCTTTATATATAAAAGTAAGGTTGTGTGTCTGTCTCCTACGATTTAGATTCCTAACTACTCCCACATTTTGCGGTGCAGTTTAACCAAAACCGGGTATCTTATAGTCGGGATTAATATCGAGCCCTTCTGGGTATTAGCGCGCGTCTACGATGAGTCTACGATTTTTTTTTAAAATTTACCATCATTTTTTTCCATTTTAATGCATTTTTTCGCTATTATATAAGGGAAGTAACTCTCTAAAAATGTCTACGATGAGTCAACGATTTAAAAAAAAATTTACCATCATTTTTTTTCCATTTTTAATGCATTTTTTTTGCTATTTTTTGGCTATAACTCTCTAAAAATGCTTATATAGTTATTTCCCTTACAAACCCGAGCAACGCCGGGCGATACTGCTAGTTATATATAAAAGTCAAGTTGTGTGTCTGTCTCCTACGATTTAGATTCCTAACTACTCCCACATTTTGCGGTGCAGTTTAACCAAAACAGGCTATCTTATAGTCGTGATTCATATCGAGCCCTTCTGGGTATTAGCGCGCGTCTACGATGAGTCTACGATTTAAAAAAAAATTTGCCATCATTTTTTTTCCATTTTAATGCATTTTTTCGCTATTATATAAGGGAAGTAACTCTCTAAAAATGTCTACGATGAGTCAACGATTTTTTAAAAAATTTACCATCATTTTTTTTCCATTTTAATGCATTTTTTCGCTATTATATAAGGGAAGTAACTCTCTAAAAATGTCTACGATGAGTCAACGATTTTTAAAAAAATTTACCATCATTTTTTTTCCATTTTTAATGCATTTTTTTTGCTACTTTTTGGCTATAACTCTTTAAAAATGCTTATATAGTTATTTCCCTTACAAACCCGAGCAACGCCGGGCGATACTGCTAGTATTATTATAATCGCTTTCTGAATCATTTTTACTCGCACTCCATTCGTGCACGCCATCACTTGCAGACGCGATCGCCGATTCACAAGCACTCATAGACGGACTTATTCTTTTATTCTTTTACACGTTTCAGTTATTTGTCTGCGACCATGCTGGAGCACCGTCTTTAGTCAAACAAGTCGACTACAGAACTTATTCTTTGTAAGCCTAGTGTTTATTCTAACGGGCTCTTTTCACAAACACACCAACATCGGTTGTCAAGTGATGATGCTGGAGGACAAACCCAACAAAATATAAATATGTCTAAAGAGAAATTGGACATAAGAGGCATCAGCTGTAGTGTGCAAGAGAGAAGACTGCACAGATATGATCACGTGGCGCGGATGGATGAGGGCAGACGAGTGGCTGTGTGGTAAGTAGCTTGTTTACCAACCACATGGTTCAGGGTTCAGTCCCACTGCGTGGCATCTTGGGCAAGTGTCTTCTGCTATAGCCCCGGGCCGACCAATGCCTTGTGAGTGGATTTGGTAGACGGAAACTGAAAGAAGCCTGTCATATATATGTATATATATGTGTGTATGTGTATGTTTGTGTGTATGTGTTTGTCCCCCTAGCATTGCTTGACAACCGATGCTGGTGTGTTTATGTCCCCGTTACTTAGCGGTTCGGCAAAAGAGACCGATAGAATAAGTACTGAGCTTACAAAGAATAAGTCTCGGGGTCGATTTGCTCGACTAAAGGCGGTGCTCCAGCATGGCCGCAGTCAAAATGACTGAAACAAGTAAAAGAGAGAGAGAGAGAGATAGGAAAACTTGCGATGAAATAGTGAAGTCTGACAGCAGGATGTTGAACCTCACCAAGATGACAAAAACTTGGATGAATGGCGATTCGCTGTCCTGGAGAACACCGGGCATTCTCAGAAAAACTGAGATCCTAAAAGGATATCGTCAGTGTCTATGTCTCCTTTTCTCCCGTACCTAATTTGTACCGGTCAAACCTTCCCATATTCTCATCTTTATAGCTCCCACCCCATAATAGAACTTCAGTGCCATTTACAGCAAATCAAAACAGCTTTGCATGTATTACGATGTGGAGGCGCGTGGCTTAGTGGTTAGGGTGTCAGCATCGTGATCGTAAGATTGTGATTTCGATTCCTGGACCGGGCTATGCGTTGTGTTCTTGAGCAAAGCACTTCATTTCACGTTGCTCCAGTCCACTCAGCTGGCAAAAATGAGTAACGCTGCGATGGACTGGCGTTTCCGTCCAGCTAGGGAACACATACGCCATGGAAACCGGGAAACCGGGCCCATGAGCCTGGCTAGGCTTTAAAAGGGCGCATTTATTATTTCTTGTTTTTATTATGTATTAACTTACATTACAGAAGAGCATAAGTACGTCCGTAAGTAAAGTAACATAGTAGAATGTATGTGAGATTTTTAGCTACTGCACTCATAATAGAAAATTCATTTTGGAAACGTAGTCTTCTCCTTTTCCGGGTTAGTAAATAGAAAATCATGCGCGAGAACATGTGAAACCCTTCGGTCGCAACGGAAATTATACAAGGAGAGGTAGCTCTTCTTTCCTCTGGGACAAGAGTTTATTTATGCCTTCTTGCTTTTTCACTAGCAAGACTGTTTATTTACCTCCAGTATTGAAGAGGCTACTTCTTACCTCCGGCTAGCATGTTTGATGAATTATCAGTGTTGCCAAGGACAACACTAGATACGAAACCAATGGTAACGTCTTGGCGGCGAGCTGGCAGAAACGTTAGCACGCCGGGCGAAATGCTTAGCGGTATTTCGTCTGCGTTACGTTGTGAGTTCGAATTCCGCCGAGGTCGACTTTGCCTTTCATCCTTTCGGGGTCGATAAATTAGGTACCAGTTACGCACTGGGGTCGATGTAATCGACTTAATACCTATGTCTGTCCTTGTTTGTACCCTCTGTGTTTAGCCCCTTGTGGGTAATAAAGAAATAGGTAACGTCTTGGCCGTTTATATACCACAGAGAGAGAGGAGGGAAGAGAAAGAGAGAGAGAGAGAGACAGACAGAAAGAGTGGGTGTGCGCGTGTGGGTGTCTCTACAGATTAGATCCAGAGTTGTTCGATACAGAAAGCACTTGGTAGCGCTCAAATGATTTGAAATTACATTCTGAAATCTTTACCAAGGACGAAGTCCGCGGAGTAAAGAGTTGTTATAAGAAGAATCCAGGTGGGCAGGTGTGGAGATAACGATGCAAATAAACAAAAAAATTAACTTCTTCAATATTCAAGTACAAATATGTAGGTAATTATATATTAACAGAACAAACTTACACACAGTACAAAAACAGAGAAATTTAAAGTGGAGGGGGTATACTGTTACAAGTCCGACAGCAGTTTCTACAGGTTTTAACTTACGTCATAATGTTGGCGGATGTAGTTCACAAAAATAGGTGCCCAGTTACGGATACTTATTTACTCATTTACTTGTTTCAGTCATTTGACTGTGGCCATGCTGGAGCACTGCCCTTTAGTCGAGCAAATCGACCCCAGGACTTATTCTTTGTAAGCCTAGTACTTATTCTATCGGTCTCTTTTGCCCGAAGCTATAGTAGAAGACACTTGCCCAAGATGCCACGCAGTGGGACTGAACCCGGAACCATGTGGTTCGTAAGCAAGCTACTTACCACACAGCCACTCCTACGCCTATGTATATATTTTTTTCTTCTTTACTGCCCTCAAGGGGCTAAACATAGAGGGGACAAACAAGGACAGACAAAGGGATTAAGTCGATTACATCGACCCCAGTGCGTAGCAGGTACTTAATTTATCGACCCGGAAAGGATGAAAAGCAAAGTCGACCTTGGCGGAATTTGAACTCAGAACATAGCGGCAGACGAAATACGGCTACGCATTTCGCCCGGCGTGCTAACGTCTCTGCCAGCTCACCGGCGACCACACCTGTTCACCGTCGTCTACATAGAGCCGGAGATGTCGCAGTCTCAGCGATAGATAGATAGATAGATAGATAGATAGATAGATAGATAGATAGACAGACAGATAGATAGATAGACAGACAGACAGACAGACAGACAGACAGACAGACAGATAGATAGATAGATAGATAGATAGATAGATAGATAGATAGATAGATAGACAGACAGACAGACAAACAGACAGACAGACAGACAGACAGACAGACAGATAGATAGATAGATAGATAGATAGATAGATAGATAGATAGATAGATAGATAGATAGATAGATAAGTTTCTTTATTGGCCACACAGGGCTGCACACAGATGGGACAAGTTACAAGGTAGAGCTTTTCTTTTGGGGGATGAAAAAAGGGGGTGGCGTAGGTTTTCGATCAAGAGGGATCGTAAAAGGGAAGAAAAGAACAAAAAAAAATTTAAAAATTAAAAAAAATTAGAATAAAAAATAAAAAGAATAAAAGAAAAAAAAAGAAAGGGAAAGGAACAAAAGAAAAGAGAAATGAAAAAAGAAGAAAAAGGGGAAAAAAAAGGGGAAGAGGAAAAAAAAAAGGAACGATCAATAGGGATCGTGTATCACAGTGTTATGATATATGGTGTAAAGGGGAAAGCAAGTAAGGTTTATCCGTGGGAAGAAAAGCCTACGAAAAAGACCACGGTAACCTTGGTAGATAGATAGATAGATAGATAGATAGATAGATAGATAGATAGATAGATAGACAGACAGACAGACAGGTAGCTATTTATGTAGGTATGTAGGTAGGTAGGTAGGTAGGTAGGAAAGTAGATAGATAGATAGATAGACAGACAGACAGATAGACATAGGCGCTGGCGTGAGTGTGTAGTAAGAAATTTGCTTCTCAACCACACGGTTCCTTTTTTTCTTTTTACTCTCTGTAAGTTTCTCGGTAACATGTTGAAGCATTTGTCATGGTGGTAGAAATTTTTGCACTTCGTTCAAAATCTGGATCTTGTGTTTGAAAAATAAAACTCGTAAACCCGGGGTCTCGTAAAGAGGGTGCTCGTAAAATGAGGTATTACTGTAGTTCACTGACAGACAGGGCCGCTTCAAGGTACCGGTAACTCGAGCAGTCGCCCGCGGCGCCGTGTGCTGGGGCGCCAAGGAGAGCGTAACAAAGATAAGGGAATTCCCATGACCATCAGGCGCAGGAGTGGCTGTGTGGTAAGTAGCTTGCTTACCAACCACATGGTTCCGGGTTCAGTCCCACCGCGTGACTTCTAGTGTCTTCAAGTGTCTTCTACTATAGCCTCGGGCCGACCAAAGCCTCGTGAGTGGATTTGGTAGACGGAAACTGAAAGAAGCCGGTCGTATATATGTAAATATATGTGTGTGTGTGTGGTGTGTGTGTGTGTGTGTGTTTGTGCCCCAACATCGCTTGACAACCGATGCTGGTGTGTTTACGTCCCCGTTACTTAGCGGTTCGGCAAAAGAGACCGATAGAATAAGTACTAGGCTTTCAAAGAATAAGTCCTGGGGGTCGATTTGCTCGACTAAAGGCGGTGCTCCAGCATGGCCACAGTCAAATGACTGAAACGAGTAAAAGAGTAAAAGAGAGTAAAGATAGTATCAGGTTGTACAAGCCGAAGTTCAGCTTGCCCGGGGCGCCGGCAACCCTTGGGCCGGCTGTGCTGACAGGTCCCGATACTTAGGGATTTATTCCGTTCGGTTATGAAATCCGTGACCCTCCCATTTACTACAGCATCCAAGATGTGGTGTAGAGGAGCAATCCTAGGCTGTATCCAGTTTTGAAACTGTCATGTGCGATCTGAGAGAAATTTGGCTTCTTTTTTAACAGAAAACTTATTCAGAAAATATAAATGCAATAGTGATGCAATAATTGTTTTTTAAATCACTTTAATTTCGTATCCCTCTTTTCTACCGGCTAAAAATTACATAGAAATTATTTAAGTTGTATATTTTACATTAAATAAAAAGAAAAGAAAAGAAAGAAAAAAGTTTCAAAGAAAATATTCTTTTATTAACAATAATTTCAGCAAGTTTTATTGACCTTCTTGTAAAATATGGAGAAAGGTTCAATGTTTAAGAATGTATGAGTGTATGAATATGCTAAGCATGTCTAACGTTCATGTGTGGGTATGCAGTAAACGCATGTATACGATACATATATAATACAAAACCAAATTAAAAATATATATATACAAAACGGATGGGGGAAAAATGGGAAAAAGAAATTTTAAAAATATCAATTAAACAACCATTATCGAATACGTCACTACAGTGGTGGCGCCGGCGGTGGTGGTGGTGGTAGGCCTTTTTACTACTTGTTGAATCACATAGTAAGCACTATCTCGTGTGTGTGTTTGTGTATGTATTTAATCATGAGTGTCGGTGGGTGTTCCTGACTTGATAAGATAAGAAATATATATGAACAAAAAGTTATGATAAGTGAGTAATTCCAAAATCATCTGTTTCATATTTCTTGGGCCTGTTTCGTCATCAAAGGAGTTTTTTTTAGTTTGGACAGAGAGAGAGAGAGAGACAAAAAAAAAAAGACGGAAAGAGCAGGTAGAAAGAAGGAAGTCAAAAAGTTTTATCGAACCTCACCAGTTTAACTAGATATATTCAATTATTCAAGGTGCACAGGATGAGAAAAGTAAGTAATTTATAATTTATCATAGATTAATATTACAAGATAATCGTCTTATTGTTTCGAGTCAAATCCAAAGAATACCGCTTTATTATCGTCAATTTAATTTTTAAAACTCGGTCTTTTTGTTTTTATTTCGTTCATAAATTAAATAGAAATTGTTCGGTAATTAATATACAACCAGGAAGTGAACATAAGAAACAAATCTTCATTTAATTCTTCGCGCTTCTTTTTTTGGTATTTATGTGCAATTAAGCAGTTATAAGGAAGAATTTAGTGTAGTGCAGTACAGGATCGCCGTATCTTAATACAAATAAAGTTGTTATTCAATAGTTTGCCTTTGACAAACTACTGAATAATTATTTTATCGTTGTTTTACATGTTTAGATAACTTAGATATGTTTCGACCAAAGATTGGTCCAGGCCATGTCTAACTTAATAGCACCACCTGATAGGATTATTCGAATCCTGAAGTCAAGTTTTGTTCAAGTAGTGAGTTCTTGTTGGGTGAGTTGTATCAAGTTTTGTTCCGTGATTCAAACCGAATCTGTTTTGTTTTTTTCTTTTCATCGGACCTTTTGTTTTTCCGTTGTTTCATACGATAAGGGTGTCATTTGAGGGGCATATTGTGACAATCTATAAACAATAACTTAGTGTAGAGGTTGTAAGCTGTGTATATCGTCAGTATGAGCGGATTTCTAGTTTAAACAACCCATGTAACCCATCATAACTTTTATTTTTTTTAATTTTCAGAAAATCTTTGCGAATTTGTGTTTTTCTCAAGGGGGTTCATACGATTGTGTGATTTAATGACGATTTAGCTGTTGTTTTTAGCACATCTCACGATCACCTGAAGCCTTCCTCGTTCTGACATGCTTTTATGTTTTTCTGTATCTCCCACCATAAACACATTTTTTAGAATGATGATGCGACCAAGAGGGGTCCATAGCTTGGGTTTAAGCAAATGAAAAAAAAAAATTTACTGTCCGTATTTTAAATTTTGATTTTTAAAAAAATCGAAGGAGAGTAGAACTTCCAGGATTTATGTATGAACACGGTGATGAGCTGGTATAATTGTTGTCGCTTCAGAAAAAGTACTTAGTGGTTTTTCTTCCAACTTTATGTTCTGAGTTCAAATGTGGCCGGAATCGGTTTTACTTTCCGTCCTTTCGGTGGCGATAAAATTACCAGTTGAGCACTAGGGTCGATCGAGGTAATCGATTTACAGCTTCCCCAACAAAATTTGAAACCAATATGTATACTGATAATATACACATTATTAATATTGAATATTGATTATATGTATAGTTATACGTAAAATATTTATCGATTGACAAGCCCCTAGCATGTAGGTAACGAAAACACCTCAATGGCCACCTTGATTTGTCGAGTTTTCTTTCACTTCCTTATTTTGGGTTATTTCTTTTATTACTGCAGATTTTGATTTTTTCTTTTCTTTTTTAATAGCATAAATGTGTTTATGGGGAGAAAATATTGAAAAACCTCAAAATTTTCATTTTTTCTTTTTCACTGAGAAGGCTTCTCCCAATCTTTTGTAAGTGCATAGTGCAAAATAAATTGGCCAAAATCGATCCGGTTGGGGGGGAGGTGAAGGATAAGGTGAAAAATCGTAAATTTTTGAAACTTTTTTTTTTTCATAAAAATGACCCTCGTCGTTTCCAAGGTCGTGGTTATAAATAGAAATGGAAAAATCGTCAAAATGGGGAAATCCAACTAGCGTGGGCGTGGTGATCGAAAACTGCACCCAGATTTTTTTATCTAACAACACATTTTGACAGACTGAAAACAGAAGAAAAGAAACATTAAAAGTATAAAACGTCAAATTATAAAGCAAAAAAAAAAAAAAACAGAACTACTTTACCAAGGAAACAAAGAAAGTAAAATTGTCAGGTGACTGGACTGATGCCTGCCTTAAGCCAACATTGGTAGCCTACTTAGGATAAGGTTCTACATCTTCATTGCACTCAGATTGGGAGTTGATATCTGTGGGGGACTGATATGTTGCTGTGGTAGGCCTCTTTCCCACAGACCTTCATGATTTGTCTTACCACCTAAATGCTGGTCGTTTTGCTCATCAAACTTAACCATTAAGCAGGCCCTAGCTCAGATTAACCCTTTCACTACTGTATTTATTTTGGAATGCTCTGTGTTTCTTTCAGTTACTTTAAATGTAACAAACAATTTAGTAAAATAATTTAGTTATCATTCAGCTAGTGTTAGGAACATAAATTATGACTAAGGTTTGGTGGAAGATTTTAATTCCAAACTTATGAAAACAAGACATTTGTACTCAGAGCTAGGGCCGGTTTCAGCCGGGTTGGTAACGAAAGGGTTAATGCCCCCTTGTGGAGCCAGTCGGATTATCCAGAAGCGATGGAAAGAGACCAGATGGTCTTACCCTTTGTCCCTGGATTAGAGGTAAGTGTCTCATCTGGGACCCACAATCTGTGACTGCTTTGTCCCTTCTCACATCTTATATGCTGTGCTAAATGGGAGGGTCACTGCTTCCATAGTATCAGGACTTGTGATTGAATTATTTCCCCCAGCCTGTGGCATTTGAGACATTTGGAGGGGCTGGGCTGCTAACAGCTTAGTTCTTGTCATCTTTGGCGGCTCACCTTACCGTGGTGTTAGGTGATGCCCATGAGGGTGCTTAGCTGTTCCAATGCCTTAGCCTCACTCCTACTTCGTGGGGCTTATTTCTCAGACGGGCTACACTGACCCGGGCACAAACTGATGGCAGCCAGTCAGAATCCCATATTTGTTTATCTTCCTCCCCTCTGCTTTACAGGAAATGATACCTGGGTTTGCAGCTGATTCAGCAAGGTTGGAGTCAGAGAATACATCACAACAAATCACATCCCAGATTAGGGATTTGCCTCCCACATTAAGTTTCATGTTAAATTCTTTCTTAATTGGCAATCCTTTGGTATTCATATACAATATTATGATATCATTCACCCACACAACCTCATACTGACACTCTAGAGAGGATCACTTCTCGGTTTCCTATCATTATGATATCACTATTTGAAAGTGGCAAGGTCACAGGACCATTTGTGTGTCAGATAAAATGCTTAGTGGCATTTCTTCCAGTTCTCAATTCCAGTTCTGTTTAAATATATATATGTATATATATTATATTAAATTAGAGATAAAACCACTATTAGGCAAATCAAATAGTGAAAAACATAAGCCAATACATAAAATTAATTTAAAAATATAAAAGTTAAAAATTAAAAAATTATTTAAATAATTTAAACTTATAAATTTTAAATATATATATATATGTATGTATGTATATTTTTATATTTATATATTATTTTATTTGTTAATTAATTAATTTTTTTGTTTTTTTTTAATTATATAACTATCAAAAAGTATTAAAAGTTTAATAAAAGATAAAGAGTAAAACACTACGATCGTTTCATGGCCGTACCAATTCGAATAACAATAATTTAAATTCAATTAATAATTCGAGTTATGGTTACAGTCAATCTTCAGGTTTATTGAAATATTTTTTAAATAATCAGAAATATTTAAACAATATTTTTAAGATATAAATAATATAATAATTTTACTTATAATAAACTCTATTATCAAACTAGAAACTTAAAACTTAACATTTATGATTATATCAAAATCGATTATAATGTTAAATATTAATTTTAATTTATAATGTAAGAAACCCACCAATAATCTAATATCGGTAATAGTCTATATCTAATTACATAAATATTTTTTTTAAAAATGACTATTATATATAAATTATCAATGAAAATATATAAATGTATATAAATATTATAATTAAGATCTAAAATAATCTCTATAAATAAATATATATGCACATATAATAAATACCTAATAAATTAATTTTTCATATTTAAAGATGAAATAGCTAATTTCAAAAATACAAACAAACAATCTTAAACGAACTTTCAGAAATCTTATTTAAAATACTCAATTCGTAGTTATATAGTATCGAATAAATACTATAAATACTATAAATATATTTATCAATCAATGTAAAAAGACAATAACTAAGTTATGCTATTAAGTTAGGACCAATCTTTGGTCGAAACATATCTAAGTTTATCAAAGTTTATCTAATTTTAATTATAAGAAATTTAAAACTACAATTAATACTATAATACATGTATATACAAAAACCTAACTTTAGACACCTCGTATACTTGCTATCAAACAACAAATCTATCGCTAAGTAATATTTTACGAATAAACTTAAATTTAATATCTAATAATATAAAAAATTACGATAATTAGATCATTACATAAACAACGATATTTACATAAGAAAAATATTATTACACCAAAGACTTATAAAATATTAAAATTTACAATTTAAAGATCTTAAATATAAATAAATACTTATCTTAGCGAGGTTTTGTAATGATATATATATGTCAGGTCATCCCATAAGTTCTGTCCAAATTTTGAATTTAAAAAAACAAGTGATCAAATGTTATATTTGATTCAAATTTATTCAACAATATACTTTCCCTGATTATCTATGACTTCCTTCCATCTATTTACAAGCTTTTTAATCCCATCAATGTAAAACTCTTTTGATTTCAAAGCGAAGAACACTGAAATGTTAGTTTCGACCTCCTCCTGGCTTGTGAATGTTACGTTCCTCAAATGATTCTGTAAACTACAAAACAAATGGTAGTCTGAAGGAGCAAGGTTGGGAGAATAAGGTGGATGAGGAATTTTTTCCCAACCAAGCTCTTCAATCTTCTGTGATGTGATCTTTGCAGTGTGTGGTTGTGCATTGTACTGATGAAACATCACTCCTTTTCGATTCACTAAAGCGGGCCTTTTTTTCTTCAAAGCTTGGTTCAAATGCTCTATAGCTGATTGTAGACTTGAGCTTTGATTGTTGCATTAGGTGGTAACAATTCAAAGTGAATTACTCCTTTACAATCCCACCAGATAGGGAGAAGAAACTTTTTACCATGAAGTTCCCTTCTCGGTTGTGGTTGAGCTTTTTCCCTTTTACCAAGCCACTGTTTACATCGGTTAACATTTCGATAGAAGATCCATTTTTCATCACCAATCACAAATCTATCCAAATAGAGTGAAATGAGTTTGCAAGAATGGAGAGTAAAGCAGATGTAAACTTGGGATTTGCAGTTGCTTGCAGACAATTCATGAGGCACCCATTTTCCAAGTTTAGGAACCTTTCCTAGTTGTTGAAGATGACGATGAACAGTTGTATGATTTGAACTAAGCTTTATTGCCAATTCTTCAGCTGATAATGTAGGATTTACTCCAAGTAATGCCTTAAGGAGCTATTCAATCTTCATCTTCAAGGCTGAAATCTCCACTTCTGAATTTTGCAAACCATCTTCTGCAAGTTCTTTCATTCAAGTATTTTCCCCCATAAATTGAGTGCATCTTTCAAGTCACTTCGGCTACAGAGTTTCCTTTTTTGCACTCATAAAGCATTATGTGCCTCAGATGCTCTTTGGATACTTTCATGTTAGAAAGGGTTTTAATCAAAGAAATTAATTCTATTATTCTGTAAATTAATATTTACAATTTTAAAAAGGGTAAAACCAGGCAGAACTTATGGGATGACTTTATATATATATATAATATATATATATATAATATATATATATATATATAGCAAGAGAGAGAGAGACCAAAGTGTATGTACGCCGCTACATATATATATAAGATACAAAATGAGACAACAAAACATCCAGATAGACGATACAAAGAAAACAAGGACAGGTCATTCGAAGTTTTCTTTCCTCAGTCAAGTACCAGGTTATCTTCAAGTATAATCAGCCGAAATTGTGAAGATAATCTGGTACTTGACTGAGGAAAGAAAACTTCGAATGACCCATCCTTGTTTTCTTTGTATCACCTAACTGCTAACTGTCCGGATGCTTTGCGTTCTTGTCCCATTTTGTATTTTATATATATATATATATATATATATATGTATGTATTGTACCAGCAGATAAAGCAACAGGGAGTAATGTTTAAAAATATTATATGAGGGTTGTAGGTAAAGAGTTAGGAGTGGATAAGGAATTTAAGTTTATAGGTAAACACACATACAAAGTTATATCAGAAAACATTAATAAGTTAGTTAATAGACTTATACCCACAGTAGAAAGATTGAGTGATTTAGAAGTGTAAGAAAAGGATAAAAATATCCCTAAACTTTTTTGGATTCCTAAACTACATAAAGTTCCTTTTAAAAGTAGATTCATAGCAGGAGCTTGTAATTGTACAAATAAACAGCTAACCATATTGGTTAATGATGCTTTAAAAGTTGTTAGAACATATTTTTGAGTGCTAAGAGTACCTTACGAGCGTGATCGTTACCTGCGTTGCCTTACCGGCACTTGTGCTGGTGGCATGTGAAAAAACATTCGAGCGAGGTCGTTGCCAGTGCCACTGGACTGGCACCTGTGCAGGTGACACATAAAAAGCACCATTTGAGCGTGGCTGCTGCCAGTACCGCCTGACTGGCCCTCGTGTCGGTGGCATGTAAAAGCACCCACTACACTCTTGGAGTAGTTGGCGTTAGGAAGGGCATCCAGCTGTAGAAACCTTGCCAGATCAGATTGGAGCCTGGCACAGCCATCTGGTTCGCCAGACCTCAGTCAAATCATCCAACCCATGCTAGCATGGAAAGCGGACATTAAACAATGATGATGATGATTGTGACAAAATTTATAACGGTTCAGGAATTAATTATTTTTGGAGTATTTGATCAATGAAGGAATTTCTGGATAGACTGATCTGATGTAAGAAAATTAAGAGTTTGTATGTGTATGATTTGTCGACACTGTATACAAACTTAAATCATAAATGTGTGGAAGATGCTATTTTTAGAATATTAGATATTATTTTTAATAAAGGATATAAATGTGTATCTTTAAAGAATGGTAAAGGTTTCTTGTCTAATTGTTGTTATAAGGGATATACTGATATAAGTAAAAGAAAGATGAAAGAAATGGTTAGTTTTATTATTAATCAAGGTTGGAGCCTGGTGCAGCCATCTGGTTCACCAATCCTCCGTCAAATCGTCCAACCCATGCTAGTATGGAATGTGGAAGTTAAACAATGATTATGATGATGATAAATTCATTTGTAATGTTTGAGGGTAGGATGTTTGAACAGGTTAAGGGAATTCCAATGGGTGGCAATTGTAGCCCTCTGTTGGCGGACCTTTATCTTTCTTCGTGCGAGTTCCTTTTTTCTTAAAGACCTACGTGCAAGGGAAAAGATTGGTTTGCTTAAACAACTTAATGGATACTGCAGATTCATAGATGATATATTTATACCTAATTATGGTTTCTTTAAATTTTTACTCAGAAAAATGTGCCCTAGTGAGCTTTATAGCCACCAGAAATGGTAACAATATAAGAAATATTAATTATTCAGATGTCAATTTAATAATTAAAGATAATGATGAAATGTGTACTGAGATTTATAATAAAAGAGAAGATTTTGGTTTCCAAGTGGCTTCAATGCCATGGTTCAGTAGTAGAATTCCTTTTTTTATTGGTTATAATGTTTTTACAGGGCAAATTGTCATATAGGGAGACCCCCTTTGGTTATGAATGACCATGGGATTGCACCTAGAAAGTTATCCTCCGAGGTACAAGTCTGGGCAAGGTTGTTTATGGAAGGCCAGCAGTCACCCATGCATACCAGCCTCCCCTCTCCACACTGATGTTATCCAAGGGAAAGGCAAAGGGGCCAATACAACTTGGAACCAGTGATGTTGCAACTCATTTCTACAGCTGAGTGAACTGGAGCAACGTGAAATAAAGCCCGGTCCGGGATTCAAACTCACAACCTTACGATCGTAAGCTCGACGCTCTAACCACTGAGCCATGCACCTTCACAAATTGTCATATAGGGTACTAATATTAATAATACTAATAGATTTTTGGATAGAATAAATAAATTGTTAAGACATTTAGTAAAACAAGGGTACAGATATGGTAAATTGGTTAAAACTTTTAATCGCTGTTTAGGTGGGAGACTTGAAATTTTAAATTGACATGGGGTTGTATCAAGTTTTCAACTTAGCAAATATTTGTAGATTTGAAATGTTTATGAGTCAAGTTATTTGCTTACTACGTCACCAATATTGTTTGAGACAGTTGAGGAAGTAGTAATTATGTACTAATCCTCTATAGTTAAGATAGTATTTTAAGTATTCTAGAAGTGATGGAACCACATGGTTTGAAACATGTAAGTGTTAATACTTTGTAGTTAATACTTTGTATTTTGTTTTTGGCTTTGGTTTGCAAGATTCTTTATATGAATTCGTGTATTGAAGCATATTCTGTTGTGTCTGGGGAGAGTCATTTTCTTTTTGTGCCTTATAATGTAACACACTCACCGGTAAAATTTGTAGTTTTGTTATCTTTTAAACAATTTTAATTTAGCTTTAATCGTAGCAAAGTTTTATAATAATTGTTAATTACAAGTATATTTTTATTAGTTCCTATTTAATAAATTTAATGTTTCTTTTAGTTACTAGTAAGTTTTCATTAAAGCTTGTAAGGGTAACATATATTAATGAGTATGTAGTGTTTTAATTATTAACTTTTGAATTATGAAATAATGTATTTCACTCATAATTATTATATTATTCATTTAATCAAATTCAATTGTTTTGTTTTGGAGAGAATTGAAATAAACCTTTCACTTTTATCAATATTATTATTATTATTTTAGTAACTATGGAAGACTGGTGGGATTATTATTTGTATGGACTTAAAGATTGGTCGCTATTTAGTATATAATTTAGTTGTTGCAGATTTACTATTAATACTGATACAGATGTACATAGGTTTATGTGTTTCTTTGTTGTAGTTTAATTTTAAAGTTAGTATTTACTCCTGCCTATACTTAGATTGAATGAATGTGGTTGTTAAGCTTTCAGTTTTATTATCTTAGGAAGGCTGTAGAGAATAAAATGTATGACTTAAATGTTTGGTTGCTGTTTAGTTACATATTTAGGAGTTAGTTATTGATTTACTTATTGAATTTATTTACTGATACTGTTATACATAGAGCAAATGTGTTTGAAAGTTGTGGTTTCCTTGGTTATGTTTGCTCTCAAACAAAACTTATTTTAGTGCTGTTGACACCATCAGGTTGTCAACAGGTGTCAAAACCATAAAGATTACCGTGCGACATTTTCTTTTTGTCTTATAATGGTAACACACTCACCGGTAAAATTTCCACTTATTTCTTATTTTTATTTTCCTAAAATTTTCGTTGTGTCTTGCAACTTTTTCAATAGTCTTTCCTTTCTAAAATGGTTACATGAGTATTTATCTTTTATTTATTTACTTTATCTTTTAATATTTTCTTCAAATGTCAGAGAGCCTCTTAACCCTTTCATTACTGTGTTTATTTTGAGGTACTCTGTGTTTCTTTCAATTACTTTAAATTTAACAAAGAATTTAGTAAAATAACCTAGTTATCATTAAGCTAGTGTTAGGAACAGTATTTGTGACTAAGGTTTGGCGGAAGATTTTAATTGAGAACTTATGAAAACAAGACATTTGTATTCAGAACCAGAGCCGGTTTCAGCCAGGTTGGTAACGAAAGGGTTAACTGAGAGATAGAGTAAGTGTGCATGTGTGTGTGTCTGTATGCATACACACACACACACATTCATGAAATTATGACCATGAACCAGTTCAGTTAAAAAGACTAGGTGTGGACCAGTAATAATATCCAAAATAGTAGCAGAGAGGCTCACAGACACCAAACAGCTCTCTCTCTCATCCCATGCACCGTTCCCTCACCTCCACTACCACCATGATGATGGAGGTATTGTGTTGCTGTTGTAGTTTCAGTGGTGGTGGTGGTGGTGGTGGTGATGGAGTTTGTCAGCATAATGGTGGTGATAGTGGTGATGTGGGTGTAGTAGAGGTGGTAGTGGTGTTGGTATAATAGTGGTAGTAGTAACGTTAGTGTAATGGTAGTAGTAGTAGTAGTATAGTAATGTAACAGATGTTATTATGTTGGTGACAGTGTAACACTGGTGGTGGTAGACGTATTGATGATGATAATGTTGATGTTGTAGTAGTGTTGTTGGTGTTGTTGGTAGTGGTGATGTTGATGTTAGTGTAATGGTAATTGGTTTTGATGTAATAGTGAAACGTTGGTAGTGACAGCCTGGCGCTCCATCAGTTGTGATGACAAGACCTCCAGTTGATCTGAGAAGCCTGCTTGTGAAATTGATGTGTAAGTGGCCGAGTACTCCACAGACACGCATACCCTTAATGCTGTTCTCAGGGAGATTCAGAGTGACACAGAATGTGACAAGGCTGCCCCTTTCGAATTACAGGTACAATTCACTTTGTCCAGCTAAAGTGTACTGGATGGAGCAATGTGAAATAAAGGATCTTGTTCAAGAATACAACACACTACTGGGGATTGAACTCATGACTTTACAATTCTGAGTCAAGTACACTAACCTGGAAAAAAAAAAGTTCTGTAATTTTATAATTAACTCATGTAAAAATGAGAAATATAGAATTCGTTTTTGGGACCCCAGATTGCAGTTGCAGGAAAGCCTACAGATCACAAGAGAACTGCTCAGGGAAGGGTTGTAGAGGTTAGTTGCCTCAAATCTCTATATATATAAAGCTGAAGTTGTTTGTGTGTGGCAGGTTTGGTAGCCTTCAACTAATACTATCTCTTCTGAGACCCTGCAGCGCAAGTTGACCAAAATTGAGAGTATGATAGAAGGCTTGCTCTTCCTTCCATAGAAGAAAAAATTCAAATCGGA